>NC_064276.1:28618776-28923188 GCF_003254725.2 Canis lupus dingo
CAAAGATTAGAGTGGAAACAAATGAAATAGAGACTAAAAAAATAAAGAACAATGAAACTAGGAGCTACTTTGAAAAATTAACAAACCTTTACCTACATTAAGAAAAAAAATAGTGAAAGAGACGTTACAAATCATAAATACAAAATACAAGAAGCCACTATGAACAATTATAGGCCAACAAATTGAATAACATGGAAGAAATGGATAAATTCCTGAAAACATATATCCTGAATCTTGAAGAAATAGAAAATCTGTACAGGCCAATACTAGAAAGGAGATTGAATGAATAGTCAAAATTCTCCAGGACAAGACTGCTCTATGGTGGTAAATGCTACCAAACATTTCTAAAATAATTAATGCCAATTCTCAAACTCTTCCAAAAAATAAAAGTGTTACAACTCTTTTTGTTCCAACTCCTTTTAGAGGGCCAGCAATTCTCTGTTCCCCAAATGAGAGAAAGATATGAGAAAGAAAATTATAGGCCAATATCCCATGAACATAGACACAAAAATCCTCAACAAAATGTTAGCAAATCAAGCTCAACAATACATGAAAAGAATCATACACCATCATCAAGTGAGATTTGTTTCAATGTGAAACACCACATTAACAAAAGAAAGGGGAAAAATCATACAATTATCTCAAAAGCAGAAAATGCATGTCAAAATTTAGTATGAATTCCTGATAAAAACTCTCAAAAAACCAGGTACAGAGGAAATGTATATTACATTATAATAAAGGCCATATATGACAAGCCCACATCTAACATTATACTGCAGTGAAAAGCTGAAACCTCTTCCTCTAAGATTGGGGACAAGGATGCCCATTCTTGGCTTTTTTATTCAACATAATATTTTAAGTTCTAGCTTCAGAAATCAGACAAGAAAAAAAGGAAAAGGCATCCAAATTGGTTTTTTAAAAAGTAAAACTATTTGCAGATGACACAATCTTTGTTTGAAAACCACTAAAAATTGGGATCAAGACCCGCATCGGGCTCCCTGCATGGGGCCTGCTTCTCCCTCTGCCTGTGTCTCTGCCTGCCCCGCCCTGCCTCTCATGAATAAATAAATAGAATCTTAAAAGTTTTGTTGCAGTTTTTAGTGTTTTTTTTTTTTTTTTAAGATTCTATTTATTTATTCATGAGAGGCGGGGGGCGGGGGCGGGTGCAGAGACACAGGCAGAGGGAGAGGCAGGCCCCATGCAGGGAGCCCCATGCAGGTCTCCATCCCGGGACCCCGGGATCACGCCCTGAGCCAAAGGCCAATGCTCAATTGCTGAGCCACCCAGGTGTCCCAAAACTCTTTAACTGAAAAAAAATAAAAATAAAAATAAAAATAAAAATAAAAGTAACGTCTATCTTCAATGTGAGGCTTGAACTCACAACCATGAGACCAGGAGTCACATGTTCTGCCAACCAAGTCAGCCAGGCACTCCTCGTAAAGTCTTATAATAAACTGATTCAGTAAAGTTGCAGGATACAAACTAATACAATAAAATCTGTTCCATTTCTATTCAATATAACAATTTATCAGCAAAATTAAGAAAATAATCCTATTTACAATCGTATCAAAAAGAATACCTAGGAAAAGGATGCAAAAATACTGAGTCAAAAAGATATATGCACCCAATGTTTAGAGTAGTATTATCAACAATAGAAAAATTATGGAAAGAGCCAAAATGTCCATTGACTGAGGAATGGATTAAAAATGCAGTATGTACGTATATACATATATGTACACATACACACAATGGAATATTACTAAGCCATAAAAACAATGAAATCTTGCCATTTGTAGTGATGTGAATGGAACTAGAGTATCATGCTAAGTGAGATAAATCAGAAAAAGAAAAATACCATATAATTTCACTCATATGTAGAATTTAAGAAACAAAACAGGGCAGCCCGGGTGGCTCAGCAGTATAGCGCCACCTTCAGCCCAGGGCTTGATCCCGGAGACCCGGGATCGAGTCCCACATCAGGCTTCCTGCATGGAGCCCGCTTCTCCCTCTGCTTGTGTCTCTGCCTCTCTCTCTCTCTGTATCTCTCACGAATAAATAAAGTCTTAAATAAAAAAGAAAAGAAACAAAAATTACCATGTCAAAGGGAAGAGAGGCAAATCAAGACACAGATTCTTAACAATAGAGAACAAACAGGGTTACTAGAGGGGAAATGGCTATGGAGGGTGGGAAGTGACAGGTTAAACAGGTGCCAGGTGCCAAGTGTTAAGGAGGGCACTTATAGAAGAGCACCAGATGTTGCATGCAAGTGATGAATTACTACATTATATACCTGAAACTAATATTACATTGTATGTTAACTAACTGGAATTCAAATAAAAACTTGGAAAGAAAAAAAGAATACTATAAATAAATTTAACCAAAGAGGTAAAAAGCCTGTATGCTGAAATTATAGGACTCCAATGAAAAAAATTGAGTACATAAATGGAAAAATATTCTAAGTTCATGGGTTAGAATATTGTTAGAATATCCATACCGTACAAAGCAATCTACAGATATAATTCAATCCCTATCAAAATTACAATAGCATTTTTTGCAGATATAAAACAATCCTAAAATGGAACTACAAATAATACTGAGTAGCCAAGCAATTTTTAAACATTTTTTTTAATTTTTATTTATTTATGATAGTCACAGAGAGAGAGAGAGAGGCAGAGACACAGGCAGAGGGAGAAGCAGGCTCCATGCACCGGGAGCCCGACCTGGGATTCGATCCCGGGTCTCCAGGATCGTGCCCTGGCCAAAGGCAGGCGCCAAACCGCTGCACCACCCAGGGATCCCCCAAGCAATTTTTAGAATAACAAAGCTGGAGGCATCAAACTGCATGATTTCTTTTTTAAAAAAAAAAAACTGTATGATTTCAAACAATTTTACAAAACTAGAGGGATGTTTAAATATGGGATTAGCACTAAAAATGGACACATACATAAATAGAACAGAATAGATAGCACATAAAAAACTATAAAATTATATATATATTAAATTTTCAACTAATCTATGACAATCTGAGTCAAGAATATACAATGAAGAAAGCACAGTCTCAGACACTGCAAAAACTTGAGAGCCCAACCAAAAGAATTAAAATGGACCATATTCTTCTACCATTTTTTTTGTGTGTGTATTCTACCAGACACACAAAAATTAATTCAAAATTCACTAAAGATTTGAAGGTAAGACCTGAAATTGTAAAATTCCTAGAAGAAAACATAGACAGTAAACTCTGTGAGTCTGTCTTGGCAATGATTCTTTTGATACCAAAAGCAAAGGCAACAAAAGTAAAAACAAGCAGGACTACATCAAACTAAAAAGCTACTGCACAGGAAAAAAATTTAATACCAACTTACCAAATGGAAGAAAATTGTTCACAGTCCTATATCTGATAAGGAATATCAAAAATATATAAAGAACTCATACAACTCAATAGCCAAAAAAAAAAAAATCCTATTAAACAATGGACAGAGGATATGACTAGTTCTGAAAAAGACACACAGATGGCCAAAAGGACCATGAAAAGATATTCCACATCACTAGTCATCAAGCAAATGCAAATCACAGTCACAATGAGATATCACATCACATATGTTTTGAATAGTTATTAACAGAAAGAAAATAATGTTTTGGCAAGAATGGGAAGAAAAGTGTGCACTGTTGATGGGAATATACACTTTACAGCCACTATAGAAAACAGTATGGAGTTTCCTTAAAATGTTAAAATAGAACTATCTTATAATCCAACAATTTCATTTCTGAATATTTATTCAAAGAAAACAATAACTCAAAAATATACATACTCCCCAATGTTCATTGTAGTCTTTACAAAAATCAAGATATGAAAGCAACCTATGTGTTCAACAATGGGTGAATGAATAAAGAAAATGTGGTATATGGGGGCACCTGGATGGCTCAGTTGATTAAACATCTGACTCTTGATTTCGGCTCAGGTTGTGATCTCAGTGTTGTGGCTTTGGGCCCCATTTCAGGCTCCCTGCTGGGTATGGGGCCTGCTTGAGATTCTTTTTTTCTCTCTCTCCCCCTCAGTCCCTCCCCCAATTGCTCTTAGTATCTCTCACATGCAGAGAAAGAAAAGAAAAGAAAAGAAAAGAGAAAAGAAAAGAAAAGAGAAAAGAAAAGAAAAGAGAAAAGAAAAAAGAAAAGAAAAGAAAAGAAAGAAAAGAAAGAAAAGAAAGAAAAGAAAGAAAAGAAAAGAAAAGAAAAGAAAAGAAAAGAAAAGAAAAGAAAAGAAAAGGAAAAGAGAAAAAAGGAAAAGAAATAAAATGTGGTATATGTGTGGGTGGAATAATATTCACCCATAAAAAAGAATTAATCTTACCATTTGTGACAATATGGGTGGACCCTAAGGGCATTTGGCTAAATGACAGACAAACGCAATATGATTTCACCTTTATGTGGAATCTAAAAAACAAATTCATAAGGAGAAGGATTGGTGGTTACCAGTGTATGGACCAAATGGGTGAAAGTATTCAACTTGCAAATTTCCAGTTTTAAAATAAGTAATTCCTGACCATGTAATATAGAGCATAGTGATTATAAGTAACAATAGTGTGTTATATATTTGAAAGTTTCTAAGAAACTATATTTTTAAAATTATAAGAAAAAATATGTTGTAATGGTTGTTAACCTGAATTATTATGGTAGTTGTTTCATACAAATATCAAATAAAAAAAAATATAACATCATATTAGATTCAGGTGTGCAATATGATTTGATATATGTAAATTATACCTCAATAACATTTTAAAATGATTTTTGCTGTTAGTTTTAAAGATATGTCTATAGAAATACAAAAATATTTTAAAAGTCATATCAAAAATACATAGAGGTTCTGATTCAAGTGGGCAAGATAGGAAGATCTTGCACTCACCTCCTCTCTAAAACATACCTAATATACAGCTATATATGAAACAATTTACCCTGTGGGGTGGGGGGCAGAAACTAAGGTCGTGCTGAGGGCAACAACAAATCAGGCAATTGAGAAAACCACACTGAAGATAGGAGAGGCTGGGACACAATCTCACATAAACCCCACTCCCCATACAGTTACCATAATCAGGAGAGAACTCAAAACCTGAAGCTTTTCCCTGATGAGTGAAGGACTTTAACCTCACACTAGGCATACAAACTTTAAAAGCTGCACCAGAGAGATGAACACTGAAAACCCTGAACTTTGAAAACCAATGGGGTTTGCATCCTTAAGACCTAGAAGAGTGCAGTGATTTAAAAAAAAAAATTTTTTTTTAAAGACTCGTCCAGCTCACAGGCATCTGATCAGGCTCAGACTTTGTCTCTATTAATATATCAGCCTGGGGACAGGCATCTAATTTAACACATACATCTAGGAGCCTGCTGGAACAATCCAGGGGTAGATATCGGTTGGCACCACATTTGAGGTCACCCTCTGCCTTGCTCTAGGCAGTGAGTACCATCTTTCCCCCCCTATTTTGCTATCTTTATGCTCCCCTACTGCCCTCCACTAACTGGTGGGCACCACCTCTTTTTTCTCTCTTTTTTTAAAGCCATCTTTTCCCCATGGGCACCATTTTTACACTCCTCCTTTGCCTTGTTGTCTTGCTTCAGTCAGTAAGTACCATCTTCACACTCTCCCCCTGCTATGCATCAGAGTACCACTGTCTCCTAGGAGGAGGCTTTTATGTTATCTGGTGACCTGATTTTTGCAGCTGCTGTCTAGGGGACATCCCTTGTTCACCTGGTGGTGGAGGCCAGGGGAGCTTTGTTACAGGTACAATGGGACTGTAACAATTGGAGAAACTATTTTGATAGGCTACCACTCTCAAGCAACTGCGAAAACAGTGGACTGAAATATACCCCTAGCCTAAGAAACCTACTTGCTTTTCCAGGACCTTTGGTCTAAGGGGCGGGATTCTAGAATAGATATCTAGTGGCCTATAGAACTATCAGAGAATAGAGGCCAGTGGATGTAATCTTTGTGCTTTCCCTCTGCTTTGCCCCAGCTTGCAAGAGTTTTTCAGATGGGAGCTTATATTTGTGAGGCACTCTGATATTTTTGGCTGCCACCAGGGGATAACACTATGTGACCTTGCTCTGGTAGCCAGCAGTACTTACACTTGTAGGTCCTATAAGACTGTAACCAATGGAGAAAGTTCTTAAAAAGTCACCACCCCCAGGGGAAAAGCAAGAGACAACAGACCCTACTTAGTCTATCTCTGATAAAAGCCTATAACTTGATCATCAAGCCTGTAGCCTGAGGGACAGGATTCTAATGAAGCACATATTGAAGGGGCTAACTGTAAACCTTTCCAGAGAAGTCAGAGGGCAGGTGCTATTTTTGTGTTCTCCCCTGCTGCATTTCAGAACACCAGTATCTTTGAAGGGGAACTGACCTGTGCTTGTTGCCCTAGTTTTTACAGCTGCTACCCTGAGGACACTCCTTAATTGTCTTGATCTGGTGGCTATGGCCTGTGTTTATTCTTGGGTCCCATGGAACAATAACAGCGAGACCATTCTTGGTAGGCTACCACCCAACAGGGCACTTCACAGACACACCACCAAGTAATTCTGTTTAAGGACCTTGTTTGCTTGTCCTGGAGCTATAGCCTGAGGAGCAGGCTTCAAGATTGAATACACATAGGGGACTATGAAGTTACTTTGAGTTTTTCAGGCAAGTGGATGCTGTTATTGAACTCTCTAACTACAGCTAATTGGTATTTCCTAGAAAAGAGCTTATACAGTCATCTAGATTTCTGTTGCTTAGGGAACACCTCCAGATCAACTAGGTTTTATGGCCAGTGGGATTTAGCTTAGGTTTCCCAAGATTTGTAGGCATTTATACACTTTAAAAGCTGCTGCCCAAGAATACAGTTTCCAATCAGCTTTAGTCTAGGTGCTGAGATCCTCCCCTTTGGGACACTGACAGGTCTCAACACACCCTCACCTAATGTGAACTATTAAAAATATAATAGTTTGCTTGAACAATCACAAAAGTTTGAGAGATAAGATCTAGGGCAGGGTTGAACAATAAGATCCATTTCCTACATAGGCCATTTCTTCAAGACCGAGAGGGTTGGTTGTTTCATGCAATACATATAAAGCAAACAGAGAGCTGATCAAAATGAGAAACAGGGGAATATGTTCCAAATATAAAGATAAAACCTCACATAAAAATCCATAATTAAGTAGAGATAAATTATTTACCTAACAGAGTTCAAAGTAATTATAAGATGCTCACTGAACTCAGGAAGATAATTAACATACTGAGAACTTTCGACAAAGTGATAGAAAATGTAAGAAAGTACCAAACAGAAGTCACAATAACTAAACTAAAAATTATAATATAAGGGTTCAACAGCAGAATATATAAGAAGAAGAAAGACTCCGTGAAGTCAAAGACAAGAGAGTGAAACTCAACCAATCAGAGAAATTATAAAGAAAAAATTAGGGGAAGGTAGCTTAAGGGACCTATAGGACAACATCAGACTAACAATCACATTATAGGGGTCCATAAAGTAGAAGACAGAGAGAAAGAAGTTAAATGTTATTTGAAGAAATAATAGATGAAAACATTCCTAATGTGGGAAAGGGAACAGACATTCAGATTCAGGAAGTTCAGACGTTCCAACTAAGATGAACTTAAAGAAACCCACACCAAGATATATTAAATTATGTAAACATAAAAACAAGGAGAGATTCCTAAAAGATGAGAAAAACAACTTATTACATAAAAGGAATTCCCATAATGCTGTCAGCTGACTTTGCAACAGAAAGTTTTAAGTTAGACAGAAGTGGCATATTATAGCTTCAGTGCTGAAAGAAAAGAAAAATTCTAACCAAGATACTACCCAGGAATATTATCATTCTGATATAAGGGAGAGGTAACAAGGTTTCTAGACAAGCGCAATCTAAAGGAGTTCATTATCACTAAACCAATCTTGCAAGAAATGTTAAAGGAACTTCCTCCTAAACTGGTAGGAAAGGACACTATTAAGTAACAAGAGAACCATGAAAAAACAAATCCCACTGAAAAGTTAAATAAATAGTAATAGAAATGGACGATCACTTTAAAGCTAGTATGAAGGTTAAAAGACAAAAGTGGTAAAAAAAAAAAAAAAAAAAAACTGTCTCCACAATAGTTAAGGGATACATAAGGTAAAAAAAGATGTAAAATGTGACATCAAAAACACAATGGGAAGGAAAGTAAAAAAACTTAGAGCTTTAGAATGTGAACACACTTAAGGTGTTATATGTAATCCTCATAGTAATCACGAAGCAAAGTCCTATATTAGATACACAAAAGATAAAGGAATCTAAGTATAATACTAAGAGAAGTCATCAAGCCACAAAGGAAAAGAGAAAAAGGGAACAAAGAAGAACTATAAAACAGCTAGATAACAATGAACAAAATGGCAAATGAACTAAATTCTCTGATAAAAAGACAGAGTGACGAAATGAATTTTTTTTAAAGGCCTATCTATATGCTGCCTATAAAAGACTCAATTCAAATGCAAGGACACATACAGACTGAAAGTGAACAAATAGAAAAAAATATTCCCAAAAAATGGCAACAAAAACCTGGGAGCTATGCTTAGAAAAAAATAGATTTTAAACACAATAATAAGAAACAAAGAAGGACATTACATAACAATAAAGGGCTCAATCCAAGAAGAGGATATATTTATAAATATATATGCAACCAACATAAGAGCATCTAAATATATAAAGCAAGTGTTAACACCTAAAAGAAGAAATATACAGCAATACACAATAATAGAACTTTGTAACCCACTTACATCAATGGATATATCATCTAGGCAGAAAATCAATAAGGAAATATTAGCCTTATACATCACATTAGACCAGATGGACTCGTCAGATACATATAGAACATTCCATTCTAACCCAACAGAATATACATTCCAACTGTACATGGAATATAATCTAGGATAAATCATATTTTAGATAACAAAGCAAGTATTAATGAATTTAATAAGACTGGGGATCGCTGGGTGGCTTAGCGGTTTAGCGCCTGCCTTTGGCCCAGGGAGTGATCCTGGAGACCCGGGATCGAATCTCACGTCAGGCTCTCTGCATGGAGCCTGCTTCTCCCTCTGCCTGTGTCTCTGCTTCTCTCTCTCTCTGTTTCCCATGAATAAACAAATAAAATCTTTTAAAAATTATAAAAATAAAATTTAATAAGATTGAAATTATATCATTTTTTTCTGACTAAATCATATGAATTAGATGTCAGTAACAAGAAGAAAATAAAAATTTTAAAATGTGTGGAGATTAAGCAACATGCTACTGAACCAATGAGTCAAAAAAGAAATCAATGGAGAAATTAAAGATACTTTGAGACAAATTTAAATGAGTAAAATTCGTAAGATGCAGCAAAAGTAGTTCTAAGAGAGAAGTTCACAGCAAAAATTGCCAACATCAAGAAACAAAAATCTCAAATAAAGAAACTAACTTTACACTTCAAGGAAGTAGAAAAAGAACAAATGCAGCTCAAAGTAATCAGAAGGAAAAAAAATAACAAAGATCATAATGGGATAAATTAAAAATGAACTAAGAAAATAATAGAAAAGATCAAGGAAGCCAAAGGTGATTCTTTACTTCTTTCAAAAAAGTTGATAAGCCTTTTGCTGGATTAACCAAGAAAAAAATAACTCAAATCAAAAGAATATATGTGAAAACTAGAACCACAAAAATAAAAAGGATTATAACAGCTGTGAACAATTATACACCAAGAAATTAGACAATCTAAAAGAAATGGATAAATTCCTAGGAACATACAGCTTACTAAGATTGAATCATGAAGAAATAGAAAATCTGAATGGACCTGTTACTAGTAAGGAGATTGAACAAGAAATCAAAACCCTCTCAACAAACAAAGGTCCAGATGAACCACTTCACTGGTGAATTCTATCATACAAAGAATACTAGTCTTTCTTTACTCTTCAAATAATAAAAGAGAACATGCTTCCAATTTTATTTTATAAAGCCAGCCTTACTACAACCAAAATCAGACAAGGATTTCATGAGAAAAGAAAATGACAAATATCCCTAGTAAACATAGATACCAAAATCCTCCACATAATATTACATAACCAAAGTCAACAATACATTAAAAGGATCATATACCATAATCAAGTGGGATTTATCCCAGGGATGCAAGGATGATTTGATATTCACAAAACAATTTTATCCACTACACTAACAAAATAAAGACTAGCAATCATATGATCATCTCACTAGATTCAGGAAAAGCATGTGACAAAACTCAACATCACTTATAATAAAAAGTCTCAACAAAGTGGGTATAGAGGAAACACTAAATGCCATACATAACAAGCCCAGAGCTAACATCATACTCAATGGTAAAAAGCTGAAAGCTTTTCCTCTAAGATCAGACATAAGACAAAAGTTCCCTCCCATCACTTTTATTTGACATAATATTGGAAGTCTTAGACAAAAAAATTAGGCAAGAAAAAATTTAAAAAACACATCCAAATAGGAATGGAAGAAAACTGTCAGTATTTGCAGTTGACATGATTTCACATATAGTAAACCTAAAGACTCCAATAATTCTGAATTCATTTATTAGTTCTGAATTCTATTACTCTAAGTTGCAAGATATGAAATCAATATATAAATAAGGCCAATGAAAACCCCACCCATAACTATGAAGCATTGTAGCCACACATTGCAGCTGGGCCAAGCATCAGCCCTGCTACTCCCATGCCTCAGCACAGCGGCACTGCAGCCAGATCATCCCCACCAACACCCCCATTCCTCAGATGAGCACTCATCTTGACTTCCTTTGAAAATTAGCAGGACTTAACTACAGGACAGCTGGAGGGCTACTGAAAAACAAGACTTTGTTCTTAAAGGGCCAAGCTATTATATATGACTTGGTCAGCCCAGAACAATGGCAGCAATTTGAATAGTATCTGGATTATATCTAAAGAACATGTATTGACTAATATGAGGTCATGTTCCTATGGAAGGTGATCTATAGGAGCTTTCTCCAGGAGCATATAAAAACGTCAGAAAAAGAACAAAGCAAAGAAAAAACTATCTGATAAAGAGTTAAAGGTAATAACCATAAAGATGTTCACTGGACTTGAGAGAAGAGTGGATGAACTCTGATAAATTTAACAAAGAAACGGATGCCTGGGTGGCTCAGTGGTTGAGCATCTGCCTTTGGCTCAGGGCATGATCCTAGTCCAGGGATCAAGTCCCACATTGGGCTCCCTGCATGGAACCTGCTTTTCCCTCTGCCTGTGTCTCTCATGAATAAATAAATAAAATCTTAAAAAATTAGAAGGAAACAGACAATATAAAAAAAAGAACCTATCAGAGCTAAGAATACAATAACTGAAATTTAAAAAAAATAGAGGGGAAAAAAGAGATTAGGGGATGTAGAAGAATAGATGAACAATCTGGAAGACAGTAGAAACCAGCCAAGATGAAGAGCAGAAAGCAAAGTAAAAAAAAATAAATAAATAAATAAAAAATGAGAGAGAGAGAGAGAGAGAGAGAAAGAATAGGTTAATAGACCTCTGTGGCAAATTCAGGTGTATTAACATTCATATTATGGGGAGGTCCCAGAAGGAGAAGAAAGAGAGAAAACTTATTTGAAGAAATAATAGCTGAAAACTTCCCTAAGTGGTGAAAGGAGACAGTTATCTAGTCCTTGTAGTCACAAAAAGTCCCAAAATAATATGAATACAAGGAGGTCTACACCAAGACACACAGAATTAAAATGTCAAATATTAAATATGAATGTAATCTTAAAAGCACCAGTGAACAACAGTTACACAGAAAGAAATCGTATAAGGCTAGCAATTGATTTTCAGCAGAAACTATGCAGACCAGAGGAGCATGATATATTCAAAGTTCTGAAATTTAAAAATCAACAAGAATACTTATACTGCAAGATTAACATTCAGAAATGAAGGTGAGTGAAATAGTCTCCAGAAAAACAAAATTTAAGTGAATTCATCATAATTAAACTGCCTTACAAGAAACATTAAAGGAAATATCTTTAAGAGAAAAGGAAAAGTTTATAAAGAAGACAATTTTATTTTATTTTATTTATTTTATTATTTTTTTAAGAAGACAATTTTATGAAAAAATACAGTGGTAAAAGCAAACATACAGTAAAAGTAGTCTATTAATCATTTAGGAAACTAATATAAACATTGAAACATGAAAGTAGTAAAATCACATATCTACAAAAATTCCATAAGGGGCTTACAAATTAAAACAATATAAAATGTGACATCCCTATGTAAGATGTCAAGGAGTGTAAAAGTGTAGTGGTTTCACAGTGTGTTTAAACTTAAGTAATCACCAATTTATCATAGACTGGTAAATATGTAGAATGTTATATATTTACTTTATGATAATCACGACAATAACCTATAATATGTACAAAAGATAATGAAATCCAGTAAAGTCATTAAATCACAAGAGGAGAAAACAAAGGAAAAAAGAAGTACAAAAATCAAGAAGAAAACAGTGAACAAAATGATAAGTATATACCTAGCAATAATTACTGTAAACATAAATTAAATGTTCCAATCAGTGGACATAGGGTGACTGAATGGATAAAAAACAAGACCCATCTATATGCTGTCTATAAAAGATCCACATCAGACTCAAAGAAACATAAAAACTTAAAGTAAAAGAATGGAAAAGATATTCCATGCAAATGGAAAAAAAAGTGATTAGCAATACTTAGAAAAAATAGACACTAAAACCAAGACTGTAACAAGTGACAGAGAAAGGGATGGCATAATGATTAAGGGATCAAACCAGCAAGAGTATATAACATTTGTAAATATCTAGGACCAAACATAATAGCATTTAAATATATAAAGCATATTAACAGACATAAAGGAAGAAATTGACAGTAATACATAATAGTAAAGGATCTTAACACTGCCTTTAGATCAGTAGGATAGGTCATCTACACAGAAAATCAATAAAAAAGACAACAGCTTTTAAGGACATATGAGAACAGATGGATTTAACAAATATATGCAGAACATTCCATTCAAAAACAGTAGACTATATCTTACTTTTAAGTGCAAACGGAACATTCTCCAAATAAATCACGTTAGGACAAAAGTCTCAAATTTAAGAAGATTAAAATCATCTCAAGCATTTTTTTCTGACCATATGGTATGAAATGATAAATCAATCACACAAAAAATCTGGAAAGAACACCAATAAATGGAGGCTAAACCACATTCTACTAAACAATAAATGAGTCAACCAAGAAATTGATGATAATTTAAAAAAAAAAACATGGAGATAAATGAAGACACAAAGATTCAAAATCTTTGGGATGCAGCAAAAACAGTTCTAAGAGGGAAGTTTATAGCAATACATGTCTAATGTAAGAAAGAAGAGAAATCTCAATCTATGCTTTAAAGAACAAGATAAAGAAGAATCCCCAATTTAACAGAATGAAGAAAATAAAGACATGAGAGTGAAAATAAATGAAGTATAGACTAAAAAAAAATAGAAAATATCAATAAAACTAAGAGCTAGATCTTTGAAAAAGTCATCAAGATTTATAGACTTTTAGCAAGACTCATCAAGAGAGAGAAGAGAGGACTCAAATATATAAGATAAGTTACAAAGAACAACCAGAAATACAAATTATTTTAAAAGACTAATACAAAAATATACACCAACAAATTAAATAACCTAGAAGCAATGGATAAAATCATGGAAACATACTATCCTCCAACACTGAATTAAGAAGAAATAGGAAATCTGACCACACTGATTACTAGTAGTGAAATTTAGTTGATAACAGAAAGCTCCTAACAAACCAAAGTCCAGGACCAGATGTCTTCAGATATATCTTTAAATTTTTGGTAGAACTGAAGTCATTTTTCTCAAACTATTCCAAAAAAATAGAAAATGAAGGGATGATTCTAAATTTATTCTCTGAACCCAGTATTTTTTTAATTTAAATATTAAATTTTATTTCATGTCTTATTAGATTCTTGCTGGATATGGACACAAACCCTTCCCACAGTTACCCCTTTGCATAATGACTCAGTTACTCCTCAGACATCTGCTTCTCTTCTTTACCTGTTGAATGCTCTGGGATTTTCTGAGTTTGAAATACTCCTGGAATTTTTACTTTGGTGATGAAAACCCCCATAGTACTAATATTCAAGTGCGCAATGGTAAATGCCTGTGTTTGTGGGTATCCTCCTTCACGGTTCACTGTTTGTTTTGGTTTTGGACATGTGACCAAGCCCCCTGGAGGCCTGGTGGGTTTTTCCAAGGGCCAGCCACCAAATGGGGCTTTGGTGACCATTTTGCCATGTCTCTCCTTTGATTAGAAAATTGCTGTAGCATCTTCCCCAGACAATCCCTGCTCCCCGATGCCAGTGTGTTCTTCATCTACAGACTGGGCATTAGTGCACAGCTGGTGCCAGCCCTGTTGCCTCATACTCACCTCTCCTGTAGGGCTAGACAGCAAGGCCCAATCAAAGCCCCGACCCAAAAGCTGTACTGTAGTCACTTCCATGCTTTGGTCTAGCCATGAAAGGCATCAGTGGTGGTTTCCTTTTGGGTGGCCTTGATAACAAAACCAGACAGACAATACCAAAAAAAAAAAAAAAAAAAAAAAAAAAATCACAGACCAATATCACTGAATGAACATAGGTGCAAAAATCCACTCTATGTTAGAAAAGTTAATTGAACAATACATTACCAGGACAATTCACCACAATCAAGTAGAGTTTATTTCAGGGATGCAAGGGGGTTAATGTCATACGACATAAAAAAAAAAAAATAATCTGAATAAAACGCAGGCAGAGGACCCGAGTAGACATTCTTCCAAAGAATGCCCACATACAGATGACCAAGAGGTAAATGAATAGATGCTCAACATCATTAATTGTCAGGTAAATGTATATGGAAACTACAATGAGATATCATCCCATACTTATCTTAATGGCTAGTATCAAAAAGATGAGGAATAACAAATGTTGACAAGTATATAGAGAAAATGGGATTTTTATGCACTATTTTGAAAATAAATTAGTGTATCCACTATGAAAAAAACATTACGTAGGATTTCTTAAAAATAGAAATACCATATAATTTTATATTTCCACTTCTGGGTATTTATCTGAAATAAATGAAAAAAAACTAGGTACACCTGGGTGGTGCAGCCAGCTTCATGATCTTGGAGTCATGGGATTGAGCCCCACATCGGGCTCCATACTCACTGTGGAGTCGGCTTGGGATTTCTCCCTCCCTTTCCCTCTACTTCCCCCACCCTCTCTCTACCTCCCTGCCCCTCCCACTGTGTACTCTCTTAGTCTCTGTAAAATAAATGAATAAATCTTTTGAAAAAAGAAAACGAAAACACTAATTTGAAAAGCTATATACACCCCTGTGTTTATCGTAACATTAGTTACAATCGAAAGCTACTAATGTGTCCATGATAGATGAAGGGATAAATAAGATGTATATACATATATACAATAGAATATTAACCATACAGAAAAAGAAATCTGGCCATTTGCAACATGGATGGAACTAGAGACACTTTGCTAAATGAAAGAAGTCAGAGAAAGAAAAATACCATATTATTTTACCTAGATGTAGAATCTTAAAGGTAAAAAGGAAAAATTTAACCAATAACAAAAAAACACAGACTCACAAATATAGAGAATAAGCTGGTGGCTGACAAAGGAGGGCAGAAGGGACTGGGGAAAATAGGCAAAGTGGATTAAGAAGTATAAACTTAAGTCATAAAATGAGTAAATAGTCAAGGGAGCAAAAACTAGAACTTAAAGAATATAGTCAATAATATTGTAACAAATTTGTATGATGACAGACGGTAACTATACTTATGGTCGTATGCATTTTGTAATCTATATAATAGTCCAATCACTACATTGTACAACTGAAACTAATATATTACGCATCAGCAATATTTCAATTATTTTTTAAAAAGATGCTCAATGAATATGGGAGAATAGATGAACACAGAACAAAAATAAAATATAAGAAAGCTCCAAACAGAATTCTATAAGCTAAAGTATACAATAACTCAACAGGACAATACTGGAGTTCAATAGCAGACTAAATTAAGCCAAAAAGAACACAGACAAAAAAGCAAAAGAAAAAATAATTTTAAAATATAGCTTAAGGAACCCATGGGACAACATCAACAAGGGTAGCCTTTGAATGAGTGGGGTTTCAGAAAGAAAAGAGAGAGAAATAGGGCCCAAAAAATTATTTTAAGAAACAATGGCTGAAAACTTCCGTATATTGGAACAGAATAGTTATACAGGTCCAGGAAGCCCAAAGTTCCCAATAAGATGAACCTGAAGACATTCATGAAAATGGTAAAAGTGAAAGAGAATCTTAAAGAAGCAAAAGGAAAACAACCTATCACACACAAAGGAAACCCCATAAGACCATCTGCAGACTTATTAGCAAAACATTTACAAACCAGAAGAGAGTGACGCAACATAGTCAAAGTGCTGGAAGGAAAAAACAAAAAACAAAAAAGCTTCCATCCAAAAACTTTCAGGGTTTTACATTTTAGCAAAAGCTCATCTGAAGAACCAAGACTTTGGTATAGTCTGACCAGGTAACTTAGCAAGGCACAGATCTTCGTATTTGAGGACCTCAAATGAAGAGCCTTGCTGGTGCTAGAGTATGGTTATACAGCAACCCCAAACAGGTGAGCTGAGTCATATGACAGTCCATTACTGAATGTAGCTTCCTACCCTGTCCAAGGAACCTTGGCCTGAGAATCTGGGAGATGGTTTGGTCCAGAAGCATTAGAGCAGAGCAGAACCAGTGTATCTGCCCATCTGCACAGACAAGCTGGCAATACCATATGGCCAAAGAGTTTGGTACATAGGTCTGTCTGAATAACTCCACAAACAAGTCTTGCCCAAGCCAGAGAAGGAGTCCATAGTCTTACTCACTGCTGAATAAAGCCTCCAACAATGTGAACCAGGAAAAGTAACCCAAAATTCATAGCTCCTCTGAATCTCTAGCCTACCCTGCAGTCCCAACCAGTAGTTCTGTGTCTGCAGAGCCAAGATGATAACTCTGTCTGTCCAGGAAGCTTAGCTGGCAGCTCTGATTTAATACCGAAGAGCCCTTCTGGTACTGGAATTTGCTATGCTGCCTAACTAGGCAGGAAAGCTAATTTATAGCTCTCCTGAAAGCTGAACAGAGGCCACAGTCTAACCCAAACAGAAAACCTATCCAGGACTCCTAGGAAACTGTGTAGTCAATCTTACGACTGATTTCAGTTGCACTTGCATGGAGAATTCAGCAGGTATCTCTTTCCTAGTTCTATAGGACAGTGGCCTATCAATCCAGGAAACTTGGTGCAGAGGTTTGCCTAATTTAAGCCCTAACCATGGCTCATTCCAGACTTAAAGCCTGTATAGAACACTATCTGGCCAGGGAAACTAATATGTGGCACCACCCACTGCTGAATAAGCTCTTTAGTATGCCTGACCAGGGGGCCAAACCAGAGCACACAAAAAGTTGCACAGACCATTATACAGCACTGGTTACAGTGGCACTTGAAGAGTTTATAGAGCAAAACTGGTAGCTCTTTCTGACCCAGAAATTCAGTGTACAGTCTAGCCTGATAGGAAGTGCAAACAGTGAAGCATGTGGGCTTTGGGGCCCATCCTGTTGCCCTATCAGGGCAGGAAAGCTCATTCAAAGACCCACCTACCATGAATACAATATCTAGTCTGACTATCTAGGTAGCCTGACCAGAAAACCCAGGTAGCTATAAAACCTATCCTATATCCTTACATGGGCAGGGAATCAAACCAGGATGTCTATCTGTTCTCAACCAGAAGCATGTACTTCCAATATCAATGAATGCCTACATTAAGAAACAATAATCAAAATGACCAAATTCTATACCTCCAAAATAAAGGGGGGAAATTATAATCACAAAATTATCAGAAGGAAGGGAATAATAGAAATTAGAGCATAAATAAATGAAGGTGAGAACAGGGAAACAATAACAAATTGATAAAACTAAGAGTTGGTTCTTTGAAAACATAAAATTGACAAAAACTTAGCTATACTAACTAAGAAAAAAAGAGAAAACCCAAATCAACAAAATTATAGATGAAAGGGATGTATTACAACTAATACCAGAGAAATACAAAGGATCATAAGAGATTTCTATTGCCACCTACACACCAACAAAGTGGACAACATAAGAGAAATTCAAGATTCTTGGAAACCTACCAAGATTGAATTAGGAAGAAATAGAAAATCTGAACCAACTAAAAACAAATAAAGAACTGAATCAGTAATAATAATAATAAAAATATCCCCCAAAGAAGAAATACCAGGATCAGGTGACTTCACTGGTAAATTTTAGTAAACATTTAAAAATAATAATAATCAATGTCAATTTTTCTCAAACTTTTACAAAAAATTGAACACTCAAATTCATCTTATAAAGCCAAAATTATTTTTATACCAAGGCCAGAAAAAAAGACACTATAAGAAAAGAAAACTACAGGTCACCATGCCTGGTGAATACAAATACAAAAGTTCTCATTCAAATACTAGCAAACAGAATTTAACAGCACATTAAAGGGATCATTCACTATGATCAAGTGAGATTCATCACACATGAATCAGTAGATAACAACACATTAAAAAGAAGAACATAAAAAAATAAAATTAAAGTCATATGATTATCTCAATAGATACAGAAAAGCACTAGACAAAATTGAACATCTTTTTATGAAAAACAAAAAACAACAAATTAGCTGTAAAAAGAATGTACCTCAAAAAAAGTCCACATATAGCTCGCAGTTAAATTCATACTAAGTGGTAAAAGGTTGAAACCCTTTCCTGTAAGATCAGGAACAAGATAATTGTGTCCCCTCTTACTACTCCTATTCAGTATGGTACTGGAAGTCCTTGTCAACACAATCAGGCAAAGAAAAAAATAAAAGGTAAAAGGTATCATAATTGGAAAGGAAAAAGTAAAATTGTCTCTATTTACAGATGACATGACTTTATATATAAAAAATCCTAAAGACTGCATCAAAAAACTTAGATCTAATAAACAAATTCAGTAACATTGTAAGATACAAGATTACATACAAAAATCAGTAGCATTTCTATACATTAACAAATTATCTGAAAAAGAAACTTAAAAATTATCCCATTCACAATAGCATAAAAATAAAATACTTAAAAATAAATTTAGTCATGGAGGTAAAATATCTCTACACTGAAAGACAAGACAGTGATGGAAGAAATTGAAGATAGCAATAAATGGAAAAGTATCTCTTTAAATGGATAACAAGAGTATTATTAAAACGTCCATTCTACTTAAAGCCATCTATGGATGGATTCAATGCAATCCCTATTAAGATTGTAATGGCAATTTTTACAGAATTAGAAAAAAATTCTAAAAAAGAAAAAAAAAAACCCTTAAGTAACTGAAGCAACCTTGAGAAAGAAGAATAAAGCAGCAGGAGACATCACTCGTCCTGATTTCAAGCCATACTACAAAGCAATAGTCATCAAACAGTATGGTGCTGGCATAGAAAGAGACAAATACACCAATGGAAGAGAATAAGAGAATTGAGACCCCAGAAGGAAATCCATGCATATATGGTCAACTAACAAGTGAGCTAAGAACATTCAATGGAGAAAATAATCTCTTAGATAAATGGTGCTGGAAAAATTGGATATTCACTTGTGAAAGAATGAAACTAAATCTCTATGTCATACCACTCACAAAAATTAACTCAAAATTAAATATATATAAATTACACAGACGCACACATGCACAAGACCAGAAACCATAAAACTCCTAGAAGAAAACCTAGGGGAAAAGCTCCTTGACATGTGTCTTGGCAATGATGTTTTGACTATGAGAACTAAAACCTAAGCAAAAAATCTAAAATAAACAAGTGGGACTATATCAAACTAAAAAGCCTCTGCACAGCAAAGTAAAAGATCAACAAAATGTAAAGACAACCCATCAGTGGGAAAAATATTTGCACATCATATATCTGATCACATACAACTCAAGAGCAAACAATAGATAATCCAATAAAAAGGGGCAAATTATCTGAATAGACATATTTCCAAAGATTATGTACACAGCCAGCAGGTACAAGAAAAGGTGTTCAACATCACAAACCATAAAGGAAATGCAGATAAAACCTACAATGAGATATCACCTCACACCTGTAACAACAGCCATCATCAAAAAGGCAAGAGGTGACAAATGCTGGAAGAAATATGGAGAAATGGGAAGCCTTGTGTACTGTCAGTGAGATTTTATACTAGTTTACTCACTGTGGAAAACAGTATGGAGGTTCTTCAAACAATTAGAAATAGAGCCACCATATAATCCAGCGATTCCACTTGTGAGTATACATCCAAAGATAATGTAAACAGCATATGTATGAGATATCTGTACCTTGTATTTCTTGTAGACTTATTATTTATAATATCTAAGATGTAAACTTGAGTATCCTTCAGTAGATGAACTGATAATGTGATGTATATACACAATGTATTATTCAGTTATTTTTAAAAAAAGAAATCCTATCACTTGTGACATAAATCAGACTTGAGGCATTACACTAAGTGAAATAAGACAGGGAAAGACAAATACTGTAACATGTGGAATCTAAAACAATGACAAATAGAAAAATGGAGATCAGATTCATGGATACTAGAGACAGGGGTGTAGAAGATGGGGAAAGTACATGAAGGTAGCCAATAGGTCCAAACTTCCAGTTATAAAATAATAACTGGGGTTGCAATATACAACATGATGATTATAGTTTATTTTGCTGTATGGTATACTTCAAAGTTGCTGAGAGAGTAGATCCTATAAATTCTCATCCCAAGGAAGAAAATATTTTTTTTTAAATATCTATGAGATGATGGCTGTTAACTAAATTTATTTTGGAAATCATCTCACAGTATATATGTCAGGTATTTATGCTGCAACGCCTTAAACACGTGTTATATGTCAATTATACCTCAAAACTGAAAAACTTAAAAAAAAAAACAAAGAATTGGCTGGGAATTGAGAGAACCATTTATTCACAAGTTTCCACCTTCCACTCTTAGTGTTTTCTTGGTAGGTTTTAACACCCCAGAACTTGCAGGCAAACTTTTCTTGAAGACAAGCAAACTCCAGACCCCTGGTGGCTCAGCGGTTGAGTGTCTGCCTTTGGCTCAAGGCGTGATCCCGAAGTCCTGGGATTGAGTGCCATATTGGGCTCCTTGCAGGGAGCTTGCTTCTCTTGTCTGTCTGTCTCTCATGAATAATATTAATTAAAAAAAAAAGAAAAGCAGACTCCATTTGTCATCCATTACACCAGCCTCATAGAAGCTGAGGCTGGTGTAATGGAGACTAAAAGTGAAAGATATACTAATTGTGCTTCAAGGAGATGCTGTCACCATCCAGTGGGTCAGAGACCACCCAGAGGTGTCAGTTTCAATCCTGGCTCTGGCTTCTGGTGTTACAGGTGATAACAAGCAAGGTGAAGTGCAAACAAGCAGCAACATATACCCACAAATGCATGGATACACATGCATTTATGATACGTAAATAGGGACATTTACGGGGGGAAATTCACTACATTTTTAACAGAAATTAATTCTGTGAAGTCAAGTGACAATGAGTGAGTGTATAAATTTTCTAGGGCTGCAGTAGCAGTATCACAAACCAGGTAGCTCCTAACAACAGAAATTGATTGTCTCACATTTCTGGAGACCAAACTCAAGATGTTGGCAGAGCCACTCTCCCTCCAAAGCCTCCAGAAGAATATCCTTTCTTGCCTCTTATAGCTTCTGGTACAGAACTAAAATTGCGAGAACTAAAATCTTTGCCTTCATCTTTACGTGTATCTCTGTAATTCTTTATATTCTCATGTCTGTCTTTCTATACCTTTCCTTATAAGGACACCTGTCACATTCAATTAGAACCAATCCTACACCACTACAACTTCATCTTATGGTCACATTCTAAGATATTGAGGGTTAGGACATTTAATATATTTGTTTGGTAGGGGACACCCGATTCAATTCATTAGAGCAGACAAAAGAGGATTTCCACTTGTTAATCTATATTTTTCTGAAATGCTTGTACATATTTGCAAGTAATATTCTGTATATCATTGTATTTTGTCTCATACTTGTGAAAGAAGATTTAAAATGAAGTAAGCCTTGCTAAGA
This sequence comes from Canis lupus dingo, assembly GCF_003254725.2. Classification (NCBI taxonomy): domain Eukaryota; kingdom Metazoa; phylum Chordata; class Mammalia; order Carnivora; family Canidae; genus Canis; species Canis lupus. Next base: position 28,641,049 of record NC_064276.1, read on the forward strand.
GTAACTCTTGAGATAGTAGAAGGCACACTGAAGAACTAGAGCCATGCATGTCTCCTGTTTCAATTTTTGGAACACCATGAACTTTTGATTTTTGTCAACTGCAACTGGACCACTTTTTCGATCACAGCCTTTGACTTTGGACTGAAATAGAGATAACCTAATGCTTCTAGATAAATAGCTAATTGTGAATTACTCACTTTAAATGTTGCCAGCATCAATCACTAATTCTTTCAAACTAAGTTATGTAACTTGGTGGTCTTTGCCTTTTTAACCCTGTACATTCCCCACTTGCGATTTGAAGCACACTTTGGATTTAGGTCAACTTTTCTCCCAGATTGCAATCCCTCAGAACTGAAGTAAATGCTTTTGGGTGCTTTACAGCCCCTTGGTCCATATACTCAATACCGATTCCTTCTTTTTTTTACATGCTTAGGTATTCTATAAAAGTCAAATACCCACTTGCCTAGTTCTCCTTGCTGCTGGTGATGGGTCTCTGGGACATCACTGGCCAATACACACAGATGTACTGACCGTTTTCCCCTCTCCCCTCTCTTTATAGTTTGAAAGAAAACCGGATGCCTAGGATGGCACAATTCTATGATCATAAGAGGACAAGCCAGTTTATTTAAACAACCAAAAAGCGACAACAAATAATTGGTCCTAATATTATAAGATTACTCTAGCAGCCCCTTAATTCCAGAACTTCTTGTTACATATGAAACAAAACACTACTTGTGTCACTGTTGTTGTGTTTTTCTGTACTTGGAAATAGACTCATATCTAAATTATACATGTGTGAATGTGTTCCAGGTAAATCTTAAAATTTCAAAGACAGGGAAAGCTGATTTCTCCATGAAAGAATATTAGAATATAAAGTGCATTTTGTTCAAGATTTCTGAAAGATATATATTTTTTTATTTTAAAAAGATTTTATTTATTTATTCATGAAAGACACAGAGAGAGAAACAGAGACATAGGTAGAAGGAGAAGCAGCCTCCCTGTGGAGAGCCTGTGTGGGACTCGATCACAGGACCCAGGATCATGCCCTGAGTCTAAGGCAGATGCTCAACCACTGAGCCACCCAAGTGTCACTGAAAGATATTTTAGATTAAAGTTCCATTTCCTTATGGAGAGTAGAGTTTCTAGAACACAAATAAGATGTCCATAGCCAAAAAACCCATGACACAAAACAAAGCTCTACTCCTACTACCAAGGTAATAGTTTTACTATTTTTTGTTAATGTCAAAGGGGCCATCAGAAGGCATTGACTGTACAAAACTCAATGAGAAGCATTTAATATTCAGTGCTGGAGAGGAATTTTGTTTTTAATAAAAAAGGGGGGAATGCACCTGGATGGCTCAAGTCATGATCTCTGGGCTGTGAGTCTAGCCCCTCATCAGGCTCCACCCTCAGCATGGAGTCTGCTGTCTCTGTCTCTCTCTCCCTCTCTGCCCCTCCCCCTACATGTACATGCCTTATCTCTCTCTCTAAATAAAGTCTTTTAAAAAAGGTAAACTTTGTTAAGGTGTGAAATACAATTACACGTTTTTTGGGTGAATATTAGAAACAGTCATATAGTTAGTGTTTCTAAAAAAGGAATTATGTGCATAATTTTAAATATTTTGTTGCTTAGTAACAATTAAAAAGTTTTAGCACAATTACATGTAATTACCATTTTTTGAAGTTTGATTTATATTAAAGCTTTATCAGGTAAATGTGATTAATAGTAAGTGATTTTACAAACCCTAAATTTTAGGTCACAGTCACTTATTACAATAAATGTCATAGTGTGTAAAGTCTGTGGAATATATTCCTGTATCTTGAACATTGTTTAACTTTAGAGAAAGTTAGCAATAGTTTATATAAGATTATTAGACTTCATGAACACTGCTGCCTTAGTGGTACTTTTGAATGAACTTAACCATGAACAAATCCCTAAAAGATAGCACAAATTCACTTATATTTTTTAAAGATTTTATTTAATTATTCATGAGAGACACAGAAAGAGGCAGAGACACAGAAAGAGGGAGAAGCAGGTTGCCTGTGGGTGCTTGATATGAGACTTAATCCCAGGACTCCAGTATGCCCTAAGCCAAGGCAGATGCTCAACCACTGAACCACCCAGGCGCCCCACAAATTCACTTATATTTTTAAAAAATGTTGATAGATAACATGTATGACCCAAGTGATAATTCTTTGCTTTGCTATCTGACTGAAAACTAATTTTCTTTTATTTACATAATTACATACATAATTTTACAATAGTAAAATTTTCTTGAAAAAACAGATTATCTTGAAAAAGAAAAATAGTCTTTATTGTCTGAAGAAAAATCTTTTAGAATGCATTTTAAAAATATTTAGATCACCAATTTTATTTCCTTGAGCTATTAAGTCATGTCCCAACAGTTAATTGCTATGTGGATAATGTAATCAATTGATTCTTCTCCTATTTTGTTTTTAGCACGTATATTGGTCATTCTGGATATGTCTCATTAGGATAAGGAATAAAGGAGATGAGTTCTCCTTGTTGAAAGCTGAAGGGCAACACAATATGTATATGATGTGGCATATGCCACCTGGCTGTGCTGTCTTGGAGCATTTTGAGAAGCTTGTGTAGCCAAAATTTAAAGCACACCTGCCAAGTAAGGATCACACGATAGAATGACATTGAAATTCTCCCCCAATAGAATATACCATACATGGGATTTCTTTTCATATTATAAAACACCAAACCAAATTCCTTATAAAACATTTTAGAAATAAAAAGAACATCATTCACATACAAGCCAAAAAAAAAAAAAAAGTAAATAAAGACCTAGCCTTTCCTTATCGATTGGGATTTCTCCACTTTTGTCTGAAAAGATGACCAATGAAAACAAGTAAATATGTCATAGTTGATAACAAATTTGGATCCGAATCATGAATATAAAAGTATATTACTTCTCAAATTTGGAAATGCCATTATTTCTAGTCTCAGTATTTTTCAAATTGTCTTATTTTTCCCAATAGTAAATTTAGAACAAATATATTCAGGTGACAAGCTCAGTTGATTGCGCACTGAACTCTTGGTTTCAGCTGAGTCAGTTGATTGAGCACCGAACTCTTGGTTTCAGCTGAGGTCATGATCTCAGGGTCATAAGTTGAGCCCCATATCAGGCTCCATGCTCTTCAGGGAGTCTACTTGAGATTCTCTTCCTCTGACCCTCTTCCTGCTCATGCACAATCAATAAATAAATCTTTTTAAAAAATTCAAGTTTCAATCATGTAGGGATTTTTTTTTTTTTGAGTGGGGGGAATGAGTATTTTCTTTTATTGAAATACAAAAATAGGGCTTAAGCCATAGGAAAGCATAGCTACTAATAAATTTTTAACTTTTCTTATTTATTTATGAACCAAGATGAACAATTAAATAAAACAATGTTGCTTTAAACAAGGTAATGGCAGCAGGATAGATTCCAGATGAAATTAAATGTTTTTTTCAGGACACATACATATATAGTTGTCTGAATGAGGCTTGGTCCAGTGCCCAGTCATGGCTGAACTGCCAGGACAGCATAGGAATTTGCAACTTCAAGAAATGTGGGTGTTGACCTGGGCCTTTATGTGAACACAAAGCAAAATAAAGCAAGACTGTTCTTTGTACATAATTGTGAGCAATTATTTTTTTAATTCTCCATTTTAAATGATGGATAGAAATCTTATTTTGTTCTAAGATTTTTTTCTGTCCATATAATAATTTATTACAAAGGATTCTAAGTTCAATATATAAATTATACATATTTTATTTAAATAACCATTTTATATTTTTACATAGAAGCAAAAAAACTCAAGTACTTAAATTAAGTATGTTGACTTTGTTGTCTCGAGTAAGCATTCCCTATATGGTTTATAATAAAAACATTCTTTTTTGATATACTACATAAGCTGTTAGAACCTAGCATCTTTCTGCCTGTTTTTAAAGGAGACTTTATTGATCAATATTGACTTTGAAAGTAAAGAGGACTAAATAACAAAACCATATATGCAAATTTTTGTTTACATTTGTTAATTATTTCAATTATCATTAAAGTCCACATAGAGCTGTTTCTAAATAGTACCATTCTATAATTTATAAAATTGAGAAATTTTTTAAAATGAGAAAATACATTTATGCAGGAAAGATTAATAATTGAGAAGGCAGTATTTATGTTTTTCTCAATGCCAGCTACCACAGGCTCATATTTAGAAATACTTATTGGTTATTAAAGTATTTGATAATTATATGGAATCACATTTAATAAGTCAAATATTTTCATAAATATTTATTTAAAATTCTTCATCTTTGTATTTTTATCTTACATAGATATTCATGAATAAACTTAAAATTTCAAACTGCTATAGTTAATTGCGACCTGGATTCAGACAACATGGTTTTAAAACCAGGCTTTATCAGTCATAATTTGTCAGATTTTACACAACTTTATCTTGTCTATACCCTAATGTCTTCATCCATAAAATGAGAAAGCAATTAACTCACTACTAATTTGGTTTATCAAAGGATACAATGCATCTAAAGTACTAAAACTACTTGGCACAGAATAAGTATCTAATAAATTTTATCACTATTAATTGCTTATTTTGTACATTATTTTTACCTTAGAAATGAGATATTGAAAATGTCACATCGTGACTCACCAAAGTATTCCATTAGAATATACTCTATAGGTATATTTTCCTCTAAAATCATATTCAGTGGAGAAAAGAATTTAATTTGAACTGGTCACAATTGATTTGCTTACACTTCACAAAACAGAGTTTGTACTTGTACATTTTATTTCTTGCAGATTTGTTATATGCATACATAGAACATCCACTGATGGCCTAAGGAGGGAATTCATTACAAATGACAGCCAAAGACAATCCTAGAAATGTTGCAGATTCAGCTACAAAGACCATAAGGAAGTTTACATAAACATTACAATTACACTGCATTTCTCAGAGTGATATTTAGTACTTATTAAGAGTGTTTTGGGGACACTTAATACACACTTAAAATACCTTTCAAAAATATTGAAAGCTTAATGTATGCACATGTTTTCTATTTTCTAATTAAAAAATAAAACATGAAAAAAATAAAAAAAATAAAAAATAAAACGTGTGGATCAATCAAAGTTTTCCTGGAAATTCATATAGTTGAGCTAGTCAGTCAAGGGTTGGCTTACCCACTAGAGTCAACAAGAGCCTAAACTGATACCCAGAAAATGCACAGAGTGGAGTTTGGATGGATGAACCAAAAAATCTGAAAGAAAAAATGATCAAAGCATTCTTGAACATAATTTGAATGTCTGGATAAAGAGACCAAATTAGATATAAAGCAATGGGAAAGGTTCTTTGCTTCTAGAGATTTGAGGTGAGAGCAAGGAGAATTAGAACATTTGGAAGTGTCCACTAGGAATAGTAGAGGATTATGGGAACATGACTCTGAACTCCAGCTTTCCACCATTTGGAATTCCAAATCTATCTCCCTGACTAAACCAAAGAACCACTTAGGGTTTAAAGGCACATAGATGGGAGGAAGACTGTTCTGTGGTATGCAAGATAGAGAGGACTCACACATGGTTTTCTCCTCCACGTGGTGGATGAATTTTGGAACACCAAAGTGAGGAAGCACAGATATAAGGTTGTGAACTCCTCAAAGGGATTAAAACTCACCCTAATCTATCCCAGGGCAAGAAGACCAATAGGAAATGAAAGAGCAAGTGAAGACCAGCCTGGGGAATGGGAGACCTTGAGGAGATACAGAGTTAGAATAGTCCATGTTTCATGGCCTTAAAAGTGCAGGGAAGGAAAAAGTCCCTCAACTGTTTTAGGATCCTGGCTGGGTCTGAAAATTAAACTGAAAAAGACTAATAGGAGAAAGGCATACAAACTTTATTGAATTTTTACATGTACCTAGAAGCATTCATAAGAGAATGAAGACCTAAAGAAGTGAGCAGAACAGGAAGCTTTTACACATTCTAGACAAGGATTAAAAAATGTAAAGAATTGATGAGACAGGAGTTTGGGCTATGTGTAGAGTAAATAGTGAAGAAGTAACAGGTTTGTTTATATTGCCTTGTTAGCCCTAAAGTCCCTCTCTGGTGATAAAGGCTTTTTCTATTTTCCTAGTACAAGGTAGCTACTTTTCACATGGAAGATTTATCTCCTGCTTTGGGGGTGGGGGCAAGGAGGGTGGTACAAAAAAGAGTCCGTGTCCTTCATGTACCAGATGTTTCTTAAGTACCTTTAATACAAAATAATCAATATGCCAAGGTGAAACATTTTGGAGTGACATATTCTGTTACCCTTTACCAGTCTCACTTATAACTGTTGGCTATGTAAGAAAAAGTTGTCATGCTATCAACTGCACAAGGAGAGAAACAACCCTGAGCCCCAGTGAGCCAGCTCACTCAACAAAGATCAATAGTATGTTTAAGCTGGACCAGTAGGTGCAGAGATCTGTCATAAGCTTCAAATATTAAAGCAGGTGGGGAAAGATGATTAAAAATAAAACCAGGGATCCCTGCGTGGTGCAGTGGTTTAGTGCCTGCCTTTGGCCCAGAGCGTGATCCTGGAGACCCAGGATCGAATCCCACATTGGGCTCCTGGTGCATGGAGCCTGCTTCTCCCTCTGCCTTGTGTCTCTGCCTCTCTCTCTCTCTCTCTCTCTCTCTCTCTCTCGTTGTGTGTGACTATCATAAATAAATAAAAAATTAAAAAATAAATAAAAATAAATAAAAATAAAAATAAAAATAATAAAACCAAACAAAAATAGCATTAAAGGGAATTCTTAAGATGAAACAGACAAAAACATACATTTTTAAAATGTAACATACTTATATATTTAAAAAGAGGATGGTCACTTTTTAAAGTTGTTACCCCCAAATAAGTAGCTTGAAAATATAAAAAGTATTGCCAAAATCAAATAAAAAGTATAAATGATAAAACATGAAAAAAAAAGATGGCATAAAGGGTAATCCAAGACAACATGCAAATAATATTTCAAAGGAAAAAAAAAAGAACAGATACTAGACAGGCAATGATTAAATAAATAATGGAAGGGAATCTGAGTTTTAGGAAGCCCTGTGTCTGGATATGAATGTACCTATCAGATTTTAAGGTGGATTAATGAAAAAAGTTAATATACCTTGTTACATAACAAATTTTGAATTTTACAGATAAAGCTAAAATCTTTAAGTTCCTAGAACATAAAAAATAATTATGCTATTATTAACAATAACAAAACATTACCTACACAGGTAAAAGGACTGGCTTCAATTTTCTCATTTATAACACTTCAAACTTAAGAGGATAATATAACATTTGTTGACTACTGAGAAAAAACGTTATGTATCCCCCAAATCCTGTATTTACTGACAAAAGTCATCATCTCACAGCAGATTGTTAATGTGCTATCATTTAATAAATTCTATCTGAGGGAGATGATTGAGGAACTACTTAAGAATACATGAAACAGAAGGAACATGCTAAACTGTAAGAAAATTTTAATCATAATTAAGATTTAAAATTTTTAACTAGATCATCCAGGATTGGGGCATCTAAAGGCCCCAGAGTAAAGGCTGGTGGTGGGGAAGGTGGTGAGATAGGATAAGTAATATATATATATATTTTTTTTTCTGTCTCCTCTTAATGAGATGGGTGACATAGACCATGTTGGTGGGAAATCAGTATGCTATCATGGGGAAATAATACTTTTTTTAATTCATTAGTGCAGAAATAAATATATATAATTTTAAATACAGAGTCAGTTAACTGAATAAAAATTATAGTTATAATATCTAATACTGTGGGGAAAACATAAAATTAATGGCAACTTGACAAAAGCATGTAAAAAATAAGGAAATGTAGGAAAGGATAGTTTAATCAATAAACATAACATGGAAGAAGCATGACAACTATACATATCATTGCCCTCTACATGAACAGAATTATGACTCCTAGTAAAAGAGTTCAAATACACCTGTTTAAATTCGGGCCATAGAAACATATTTAAAATCGATAATGAAAAAAAATAAAATAAAATAAAATAAAATCGATAATGAGGAAAGGTTGAAAATAAAGATGTGTCAAATAGGTATCTGGAAAATTCCACAACAGTAGTGGCTTAATTACCATCATATACACACATGCTATAATATAAGGTTAAAGGTATGATAGTGAGAATACTGTGTTATGATGAAAAACATTTTACAAAGGAAAAACAGTAATAAACTTGCATAAAACTAATAGCTTAGTAGTGAAATTCACAAAGCAGAAGTCATTAGAAATGCAAGGAGAACTTCATGAAAAAATAGCTTTAAAAGGAAACTTCAATAGGCAGAGAAGGAAGATTCCCTGAGGAACTGGCAGCTGATGCTTAGAGTCCCAGAGGCTCCATTATGAACAGGGAGGAAGCAGTCAAGATTATCTGTCAGTTCAGATAATCAGTATGAAATCCTTGCATAAAATCACTTTAGTGATGATGGAAATAGAAAGCCAAGATACTGAGTACCCATTTGCAAATAGTGCCAGGAGCATATAGAGAGTGCCCTGGTAGGCACTGTAGGAAGCTGTGCTGTCTCCAAACAAAGATACTAAATCTTTCCACATATTATAGAAGCCTATATCCTTCCAAAAGGAAAGTATAAAGAGTGAGAGATTATGGCATATGCCTATCACAGTAAAATTTGAAAAGGAATTACTCTGAAATGCTATTTCCTTAGTAAAAAGTATAATTTTAAATTGCAAATTTGAGTTCTTAATTACTTCTATCTATACTTAGAGTATAACTGAGCACCTTATTAAACAAACTAGAAGATAAAAATCAACATATATGATGTCCTTTGGGGTGGTTTCTAAGCTCTAAATGAGTAAAGAGGAAAAATAATTTATATCACTAGTCACTAAATCATCTTGAGCATAGGCACTTAATAAAAAAGAGGTTCAGTCCTAGATAGGTGACATAGAAGCAGCCAGAACTCACCTCTTACAATGGACACACCAAATCTGCAGATACATATGGAACAATTCTTTCAGGGTGGGGGGTATCTATTCAAGCAACTCTTATACATTGAGTATCCAAGGAAAAAGGCACACTGAAGTAGGTAGGAGAGGCTGAGACACAATCTTGACATAAGACCCAACACTGGTACAGAAAAACCCACATACAGGAAGGAACTGAAAACCTGGAGTTTCTCCCTGAAGGGTAAAGCATTTGAAACCCACTTGGCACCCCAACTTGTGGGACCTGTACCTGAAAGACAATTTTCAAAACATCTAGATTTGAAAGCCAACAAGACTTGCATGTATAAGATCCACAAAGTTATAGTGATCTGAAAAACACTTCTTAAGTGGCTCGCATACACAGACTTACCCACCACATGGCCCAAACCAGGGGCAGTCAACTGGAAAGCAACCAGAAGTGAAAGAGGCCTATTTGTTTATCTTAAAGCTTCAGTCTGAGTGGCAGGCATCTAAATTAATACACATCTAGAGGCCTACTGATATACTCTCCAGAAATAGAGGCCAATGGGCACCATTTTGGCACTTTCCTCTGCCTCATTCCTGGTAACAAGTATCTCTCAGAAAGGAGCTTGTACCATTATCTGGTGCCCTGATTTTTGCAGCTGCTACCCAGGGACATCTTCAGATTACCTGGTTCTGTGTACAATGGGGCTTACATTTATGAATGCCACAAACTATAATGAATGGAGAAAAACTTCTTAACCACCTAACTACCCCTGGGGCACAACACCTTTTTTGTGGCTGCCACCCAGGGGAACTCATTGATCATAAGGATGTTGTGACCAATAGGGCTTAACTTGTAGTTCTACAAAACTGTATATATCTACATACTTTAAAAGCTGCTACCTAAGAGTCTGGTTTTCAATCAACCTGAATATGGGTGCAGAATGAGTTCCTCCTTTCTGGGACACTGACAAGTCTTGGCAAACCCCCAACTACAGAGACATTAAAAATAAAGTCGATGGCTTGGATAATCACAAAAGTTTGAGAGACCCAAAAAGGTTGAGAGACACTCACCCAGGAATAAACAATAAATTCATCTCCTACATACTCCTTGAATGCTATGACTGATGCTGTTTTATTTAATGCATTGAAAGCAACACAGAGAGTCAAGGAAAAAGAGACAGAGGGATAACTTCCAAAGAAAAGTAAATAAAACCTCAGAAAAAGACCTTACTGAAATGAGGACAAGTGAGACTTTCAACAAATAGAAAATATAAGGAGTACGAAATAGAAGTCACAGAGCTGAAGAACACAAACAGTGAACTGAAGTACTCAGTAGAGGAGTTCAACAGCAGATTCAAGCAAAAGAAATGACCAGTGAACTTGAAGACAAAGCAGTGGAATTCACTCAAACAAAACAGCAAAAGAAAAAAAAAAAAAGAAGAATGAAAAAGAGTAAAGCTAGCTTAAGGGAATTACAGGACAACATCAAACAAACCAACATTCACATTATAGGGGTCCCAGGTGAAAGGAGTGAGAAAAAAGTGGCAGAAAATTTATTTAAAGAAATTATGGCTAGAAACTTCCCTTGCTTGTAGAAGGATGTACAGATCCAGGAATTCCAGAGATTTCCAAAAAAAAAAAAAAAATATGAACCCAGGAACCCACACCAAGACACATTATAATTAAAGTGTCAAAAGTTAAAGAGAATTTTTTAAAGCATCAGGAGAAAAATAACTTTTTATGTATAAGGAAAAGGTTCCATGAAGGGAACATGGAAAATAAAGGATCAAATTTATATTTTGATCCTATCACAGGATCAACTAGAGAGGCTCCTGACATACTTCATTTTAAAACAATCCTCACCATCCACTAATTAGTATGTACATATTGTGTACAATAATTGCTATTATTTATCAAATAATTGCCCTTAGTAGTTGTTCATAGTCTTAAGTGCTGCATTACAAATTGAGATTCATCACTTAACAAGACAGGATTTTGTTCAATCAGAAAATAAAAATGAAACCAAAAAATTGAAATAGAGTGAAATACAAATACAGATATTGGATTATATGAGATTCTGAGCCAACATGTGGCAGAAATGAGATATATTGAAAATTACTGGGTCTAACAGGGTCCTGAAAGACTTTCCAGAGGCAGTCACCTTTAAGCAGAGTCTAAGTAGGAGTAAGAAGAATATAGCCATCAAAGGGATTCAAAGTCCAGAAAGAGCCTAGTACTTTCAGAGGGAGAATAATTTCTGTTTGAAATTATTCAAACAAATATTATAAAGGGAAGAATGACCAAAAATGCAGCTAAATAGATAAAATGAAATAAAAAGCCATAGGAATGTTTTCATAGTAGAATAACACTGTCTTGATCGCTTTTGGGTACTGTAACAAATGTAAGAGACAAAGTAGCTTAATCAGTAATTTATTTCTGATAGTTCTGGAAGCTAAAAAATACAAGATTAAGGGGCCAGCATATTTCATTCCTGGCGAGAACCTCTTCCTAGTTTGCAGATAAACTCACACAGTGCAAAGAGCTCTCTGTTCTCTTCATTTCCTTATGAGGACACAGTATTTAAGGTTCTCTAGAGAAACAGAATAGAATGAATACAGCAAGAGCTCTATAATAATGTAATGTATTGATTTACACAATTATACTGGCTAAGAAGTCTTACTATCTGCCATCTGCAAAGTAGAAACCCAGGAGAGCTGCCTAGTGTAATTCAGCTTGAATTTGAAGTCCTGAGAACTAGGAGTGCCAAGGTCTGGGAAAGAACAATTGTCTCAGCTTAAGCAACTAGGAAGAAAGTACTGATTTTTTTTTCTCTTTGTGTTTTATTTAGACTTTGAATGGATTGGAGGATGTTCACCCACATTGCAAAAGGCAAACCAGTTTACTGAATCCACTGATTCAAGTGGTAATTTTATAGAGAAACATAGCCGTAGACACACCCAAAGTAATGTTTAGCCGAATATCTGGGCACCCAAGATCTATCTGATCAAGTTTACACATAGGGATGCTTGGGTGGCTCAGCGGTTGAGAGTCTGCCTCCGGCTCAGGGCATGATCGCCAAATCCAGATCAAGTCCCACATTGGGCTCCCTGTGGGGAGCCTGCTTCTCCCTCTGCCTATGTCTCTGCCTCTCTTTCTGTGTCTCTCATGAATAAATAAATAAATCTTTAAAAAAAAGTTTACACAAAAAATTAACCATCACAAATACATCCCTTTTCAACTTGGTACCCAAAAGCCCTTAAAACCATACTTAATTTCCAAATAAAAACAGTAACAAGGCCTAACATGATATAGTTATTCTGCGTACAACCAAAAATGTGCAAACCCCTTTTCTGAGAGAGGAGATAATGTCCATGAGTGATACTGATTCTTTTTCTTGATATCTTGTACCTTAAGCAGTAGGTTATATGATCAACAGGTCTTATGTTACACAAAAGAATGAGAGAAAAGAAAACATTATTTTTTTATAAATTTATTTTTTATTGGTGTTCAGTTTGCCAACATATAGAATAACTCCCAGTGCATCCCATCAAGTGCCCCTCTCAGTGCCTGTCACCCCCACCCCCCGCCCACCTCCCTTTCCACCACCCCTAGTTCGTTTCCCAGAGTCTCTCATGTTCTGTCTCCATTTCTGATATTTCCCACTCATTTTTTCTCCTTTCCCCTTTATTCCCTTTCACTATTTTTTATAATCCCCAAATGAATGAGACCATATAATGTTTATCCTTCTCCGATTGACTTATTTCACTCAGCATAATACCCTCCAGTTCCATCCATGTCGAAGCAAATTGAGGATATTTGTCGTTTCTAATGGCTGAGTAATATTCCATTATATACATAAACCACATCTTAAAAAAAAACATCATTATCTTTTTGCTGTCTATTTGAATACCTCAGAGATATTAAGGATTCTGTTCTAGACCACCAATGTAAAATGAATATGACAATAGAGCAAGTTGAATACATTTTTTGATTTTCTAATGCTATGAAAGCTATGTTTACACTATACTGTAGTTGAGAAGAAAGGAAAATAAATGAATTGTTTAGAACTACAAAACCACCAGAAAACCAGTAACCAAATGGCAATATCAGTATCAATAATTACTTTAAAGGTAAATTGTCTAAATGTTCCTTTTAAAAGACATGGGGAAACTGACTGGATAAAAAACAAGATCCAACTGTAGACTGTCTATCAGAGATTCACTTCAGACTTAAAGACACATGTAGATTGAAAGTGAAAAGATAGAAAAAACATTTACAATGTAAATGGAAGGGGAAAAGCCAGTATGGCAACACTTCTTTCAGATAAAATAGACCATAAATCAAACACCATAGCAAGAGACAAAGAAGCCACTACATAGTGGTAAGAGGAATGATCTACCAAAAAAGATGCAACAATTTTAATTGTCTATGCACAAAACATGGGAGCACCTAAATACATAAAGCAATTACTAACAGAGAGAAATTAACAGTAATGCTATAGGAGGGGACTTTAACTCCCAAATACATAAATAGATCATCCAGCTAGAATATCAACTAGAAAACAACGGCTTCGAATGACACATTAGACTAGGTGGACTTAACAGGTAGATTTAGAACGTTTCATCCTAAGGCGGCAGGACACACATTTTTTTCAAGTACACATGGAACGTTCTCCAGGATAGATTACGTGTTAGATCACAAAGTAAGTCACAATGCATTCAAAAAGACTAAAATCCTATCAAGCATTTTTCCAACCATAAAAGAATCAAACTAGAAATCAATTACAAAACAAAAACAAAAAATCTGAAAAGAATGCATAACACGCAGGCTAAACATGCTACTAAATGAGTAGGACAACCAGGATATCAGAGGAAATTAAAAAATATGGAGACAAATGAAAATGAGAGCACAGTATTCCAACATCTTTGAGATATAGCAGAAGAAGTTCTAGGAAAGGTTTTTATAGCAATAGAGACATATCACAAGAAACAAAAGGAATCTTAAATAACAATCTAACCTTAATATCTGAAGGAGATAGAGCAATAAAGAACGATGCTAGTAGAAAGAAGTAAATAATCAACATTAGATCAGAAACAAATGAAATAGAGGCTCCCCCCCCCAAAAAAAAATAGAAAAGATCAATGAAACCAGGAGCTGGTTCTTTAGAAAGATAAAACTGATAAGTCTTTAGACAGATTCATCAAATACAAATGAAAAGATTCAAATACATAAAGTTAGAAATGGAATAAAAGGGCAGCCTGGGTGGCTCAGTGGTTTAGCGCTGCCTTCAACTTGGGGTGTGATCCTGGAGTCCTGGGATCGGGTTCCACCTCTGGCTCCCTGCATGGAGCCTGCTTCTCCCTCTGTCTCTGCCTCTGTCTCTCTCTCTTTCTCTCTCTCTCACTCTCTCGGTCTTTCTCATGAATGAATAAATAAAATCTTAAAAAAAAATAGAGGAAAAATAATAATTTTTTAAAATTATTTATGATAGTCACAGAGAGAGAGAGAGAGAGAGAGAGGCAGAGACATAGGCAGAGGGAGAAGCAGGCTCCATGCACCGGGAGCCTGACGTGGGATTCGATCCCGGGTCTCCAGGATCGTGCCTTGGGCCAAAGGCAGGTGCCAAACTGCTGCGCCACCAGGGATCCCAAAAATAATAATTGACACCAGAGAAATATAAAGATTAAAAGAGAATATTATGAAAAATTATATATCAACAACCTGGAAAATATAGAGATAATGGATAAATATTCCTAGAAACATTCAATATTCCAATACAGGGGCAGCCCTCGTGGCCCAGCGGTTTAGCGCCACCTTTGGCCCAGGGCGTGATCCTGGGGACCTGGGAATCGAGTCCCACGACGGGCTCCCTGCATGGAGCCTGCTTCTCCCTCTGCCTGTGTCTCTGCCCCTCTCTCTCTTTCTCTGTGTCTCATGAATAAATAAATAAAATCTTTTTTAAAAAAAACTATTCCAATACTTAATCAGGAAAAATAGAAAATTTGAAGACTAATTATAAAGCAATGAAATTTTATCAGTAATCAAAACCTTCCCAACAAACAAAAGTCCAGAATCAAATGGCTTCACAGGTCAATTCTACCATTTATAAATATTTATAAATTTAATATCTATTATTCTCAAACTATTCCAAAAAATAGAAGGAAAGCTTCCAGTTTCATTCTATATGGCAACTATTTATATTTATAAATTTAATATCTATTATTCTCAAACTATTCCAAAAAATAGAAGGAAAGCTTCCAGTTTCATTCTATATGGCAAATATATTATAAATTTATAAATTTAAATATATATATTTATAAATATTTTTAATTTATATTTATAATTTAATATCTATTATTCTCAAACTATTCCAAAAAATAGAAGGAAAGCTTCCAATTTCCTTCTATATGGCAACTATTACCCTGACACTAAAACTAGACAAATAAACTATTAAAAAAGAAGAAAAACACTGGTTAATGTCTCTAATGAACATGGATGCAAAACCTCAACCAAATATTAGCAAATTTAATTCAACAGTTCATTAAAAAATATCATTCACCATAATCAAGTGTGATTTATTTATAATATTTATAGATTTAATATCTATTATTTTCAAACTATTCCAAAAAATAGAAGGAAAGCTTCCAATTTCATCCTATACGGCAACTATTACCCTGACACTAAAACTAGACAAATAAACTATTAAAAAAGAAGAAAAACACTGGTCAATATCTCTAATGAACATGGATGCAAAACCTCAACCAAATATTAGCAAATTTAATTCAACAGTTCATTAAAAAAATCATTCACCATAATCAAGTGCGATTTATTCCAGGGATGCAAGCGTGTTTTAATGTTCACAAATTCATGTGATAAGAGGATAAAAACAATATAATTACCTCAACAGCTACAGAGAAAATATATTACAAAGTGTAAAATCTATTTATGGTAAAATCTCTCAGCAAAGTGGGCTTTGGAGAAACATGTCTTAAATTTTTTTATTTATTTATTTATTTTTTTTTTTTTTATGATAGTCACACAGAGAGAGAGAGAGAGAGGCAGAGACATAGGCAGAGGGAGAAGCAGGCTCCATGCACCGGGAGCCCGAGGTGGGATTCGATCCTGGGTCTCCAGGATCAGGCCCTGGGCCAAAGGCAGGCGCCAAACCGCTGCGCCACCCAGGGATCCCAGGAGAAACATGTCTTAATATAATATAGGCCATATATGAAAACACACATCATAATCAATGGTGGAAAAAAAACAAGACTTTTCCTATAAGGTCATCAACAGAAAAAGGCTGTCTAGTCTGATAATTTCTATTCAATATAGTAGTGAAAGTCCTAGCTACAGCAATCCAAAAAGAAATAAAAGGCATCCAAACGATAAGGAAAAAGTAAAACCTTCATTTTCACACATGATACAATGGTATATACAGAAAACCCTAAATATTCTTCCAAAAAAAAAAATAGAAACTATTAGAACTGATAAATGAATTCAGTAAAATCACAGGATACAAAATTAATATACAGAAATGTGTTGCATTTCCATACACTATTCATGAAGTAGCAGAAAGAGAAGTTAATGATTCTATTTACAGTTGCATCAAGAGGTATGAAATGTCTAGGAATAAAAATAAAGGAAATAAAAGGACCTGTACCTGACAACTATAAAACATTGACAAATGAAACTGGACACATCACAAAAAAAAAAAAAAAAAAAATACTTCATGCTTGTGGACTAGAAAAACTAATACTGTTAAAATGTCCGTAACTACCCAAAACAATCTACATTAAGTTTACAGATTTTTTTTTAAAGATTCTATTTATTCATTCATGAGAGACACACAGAGAGAGGCGGAGCCATAGGCAGAGGAAGAAGCAGGCTCCCTGTAGGGAGCCTGATGTGGAACTCGATCCCGGGTCTCCAGCATCACACCCGGGGCTGAAGGCGGCGCTACACTGCTGAGCCACCTGGGCTGCCCACTATTCTAGATTTCAAGGTATAGGACAAAGCTGCAATAACCCAAATAGTTTAGTACTGGCACAAAGATCAATAGAATAGAATAGAGAGACCAGAAACAAACGCCATGATAATATGGTCAATTAATTTATGACCAAAGAGGCAAGAATACACAATAGGGAAAAGGCATTTTCTTCAAAAAACCGTGCTGGGAAAACTGGATGGCTACATATTAAAAAAAAAAAAAAAAAAAAAAAAGGAAAATGAACACAAAAAGGAAAAATCATACACAAAAGTAAACTCAAATGGATTGAAGGCCTAAACGTGGGACATAAAATTGTAGAAGTCCCAGAAGAAAACAGCAATTTCTTTGACATTGACTGTAGAAACATTTTTCTAGATAAGTCTCCTTGGACAAGGGGGAAGAAAAAGGAAAAGAAAAGAAAAGGAAAAAAAAAAAAACTACTGGGACTACACCAAAATAAAAAGCATATGCTCAGCAAAGAAAGCCATCAACAAAACAAAAAGGCAACCTACCAAATAGGAGAAAAAATGATGGATCTGATGAGGGGTTAATATCTAAAATATAGGGATCCCTGGGTGGCACAGCGGTTTAGCGCCTGCCTTTGGCCCAGGGCGCGATCCTGGAGACCCGGGATCGAATCCCACGTCAGGCTCCCGGTGCATGGAGCCTGCTTCTCCCTCTGCCTGTGTCTCTGCCTCTCTCTCTCTCTCTCACTGTGTGCCTATAAAAAATAAAAAATTAAAAAATTAAAAAAAAATATCTAAAATATAGAAAAAAAAAAAAACTTCTACAACTTGACAACAAAAACACAAATAATGCAATTAAAATGGGTAGAGAACCTGAACAATTTTCCAAAAAGGAGCACAGATGGCCAACAGACACATAAAAAGATGCTATCACTAAACATCAGAGAAATGCAAATGAAAACTACTCTGAGGTAACACCTTACACTTATCAGAATGGCTAAACTCAAAAAGACAAATTTTGGTGATGTGAAGAAAAACTTTACACACTTTTGGTGGGAACTTAACTTTTGATGGGAAGGTAGATTAGTGCAGCCGCAGTGGAAAACAGTATGGAGGTTCCTCAAAATTATTTTAAAAAGAAAGAACATAAAACAATTCCATTACTGGATATTTATCCAAAGAAAACAAGAAACGCCAATTTGAAAAGACATATGGACCCCTACGCTTATTGGAATCTTATTTACAATAATCAGAATACAGAAGCAACCCAAGTGTCCACTGATAGATGAACAAACAGGAGTGGTGTGTGTGTGTGTGTGTGTGTGTGTGCTCGTGTGTATAACAAAATATTACTCAGTCCTAAAAAAGGAATGAGATCTTGCCATTTGCAAAATATGGATGGGCCTACAGGGTATAATCCTAAGTGAAGTCAGTCAGAGAAAGACAAATACCATATGGTTTCACTTATATGTTACATCTAAAAACCAAAACAGATTAACAAATAAGCAAAACCAGATTCATTAAATACAGAGTATAAACTGGTGGTTGCCAGAGATGATATGGATGAGGGATAAAATTAAGGGTAATAAGAAGTATAAACTTTCAGTTATAAATAAGTCACAGATATGAGTAGTTCAACATAGGGAGTGTAAAAGATGGGAAATAGAGTTTCTGTGAGCACTGAGCAATGCATAGAATTGTTTTTCTATATTATACATCTGAAACTAACATTGCAAGATTGTATAACATTGTGTTGTACATCTCGAATTAAAATAACCATTATGCTAATTATCCATTCATTAGAAAAACTATGGGGAGCATATATTATAAAAAATATACATTTTTCTTTTTAAAGTTGTTTTAAATAACAGAATATGTACCTTTTGATATTTCACAATGTATACTTTTATTACAGCACATTCTGATAAATAAAAGCAACAAGATATTTGATAAACTAAATCTTATGAATTTAATTTCATATAAAATTAGATATATAAAAATCAGGTATATGCTATTTTGGGTAATATAAAAATGCTATGCTTCATCTCTGGTGTAAAATATTCATTTCAGTACTAAACATAATATATCTTTTCTATTTTTTTATATTTTCTTTTTATATCAAAATGTGGGGTTTTTTGCTGGCCTGCTAGGGGAGGTATGGGAGGTTTTTTGTTTTAAGTAAACTCTATGTAGCATGGACCCTAACACCAGCCAAACCCCCGACCCTGAGATCAAGACCCCAGCTGATATTGATAGTCTGATGCTTAAATGAATAAGCCACCCAGGCACCCCAACAAAACATGGGGATTTTTGAAATATTTATTTTTACATAGAGAGAGCACACATGCATGTGCATGCAAGAGCATCCAGTGAAGACAGGCAGAGGAACAGGAATAAAGAAACTTTAAGAGACTCCACTGTGAGCCAAGCACAGAGCCTGAGGCAGGGCTCCATCCACCCTGAGACCAGGTGTTGAAACCAACACTTGGGGCTTAAGTGACTAGGCCACTCAGGCACCCTACAAGAAAATGGGTTCTTAATCAAAAAATATCCACAGACTAATTCACCATGTAAAAAGTAATTCTACAAAAAAATCCAAGATAACACTTTCAAATCTGCTTTTCTTTTTTTCCTCCTCATGTATAGAGCTGCAAAGTCTCTTGATGTTGGTCAGGTACTATTTCACCCCTCAAATTTTATTGACCTTAAAATATGACAGTTAACCACTATTACACCCATAAAATATTCACAAAGCAGAGCATGTTGAGCTTTAGATGCAACTAAATGACATAAAAATAGGACACGACTGCCATTCTACGCGTTGAGTGTCAGGTGTTCACTTTTCCTGTCTGGTGACTGTACACTGGTTCAAAGGCAAAGAGGCAAGAGGTAGTTACTTTGCAAGACATTGAAAACTATGATTTAGACGCACGTTATTATTATTATCACAGTGTCATATACCACTCCACCTTTCTCCAAGGTGGTCTCATAATTCTAGAAAGACAGTTGGGTTCGATATGAAGACTGACAACACATATTTACGCTGTGGAGATATCCTGCTCATACTACGCATGTTCTGTGGTACTGAACACATCTACTCCTAAAATCTTATCACTATCATCCTGGTTTTTCAGTATGGGGAAGCTAACAATCCTGCATTCAACTGTTATTTTTTTCTCAATACTGTTATTATCAGAGACAAACTGGGCAGCAGCTGATGACTTGCAGGCACCTTACATGAAGGTTTTTCCTCGTAACATGGAAAATATTTTAAGTCTATAATTCCATTGGGAGAATAAGTTAATAAAACTTCTGTGTTTTCATCCTTTGAAATACAGGAAATTTTTTGTTTTCCTGGAGGCAGCAATCCAATTATTTTTCAACTTCAAAAATTATAGCTGTTTCCCTTGGAAGAGCCAAAACCAGAATCATTAACACCATTGCATGCTTGGAGAAAACACAAAACATATAGGCAACATAAAATGGATTTTTCTGTTCCAAAAGTGCTTTATCAGTACAGATTGTGATTCTTGTGTTCTTCTAAATCATATGAGTTTTGAAATTATTATTCTGAGCTTTAACATTATGACATTATATTAAATAATATGGGGTGACTGAACATTTTAAGAACTTTCCAAGCCATAGTTTTATAAACCAATGTATATAAGTGGAAAACCTATAGCAGAGTCAGGGCTATTATCACATTTAAAATTTTTCAATTTTTTCTAAAATTCAGTTTTAAAATTTTACCTTTTATCACATAGTACAACTACTGAGAAATGACTATATATCTATGATTATGATAATTGGCAATAATTTTGAATCCAAAACAATATATTCCAAAATGTTATTTTTAGTATGAAATTATTTGATGAAGAATATTACTAGTGCTATTCTCCACTCACATATATCAACCTTGAAATCTCTAACTTCCTTACTTGCCCTTAAAGTATCAAATTGGAGTGATGTCCTACTAATGACAAAAGAAAAAATTTATTTAAAGGCCTTAAAATATTTGTAGATACAGAGTACTTTAAAAATACATAAACATTATAAAATCACTTTCAAAGAAGTATAAATGTAGTTTGATGCCTATTTCCCTCTTCATATTTTTAAGGTTTTATTCAATTTATTTAAAAAAAATTGTTCATTTATTTCTCCCACCTGCCACTAGCCCCCACCTCTTATAGCCATCAGTTTTTATGAGCTCACAATTTTTTTTTTTTTTAGTTTTCTCATATAAGAGAAATCACAATCACATTACTCATCTTTCCTTGACTTTTTCACTTAGCATAATGCCCTTGGGTCTGTCCTTGTTGTTGCAAATAGCAAGATTTCATTCCTTTGTATGGCTGAGTAATACGCCATGGTCTTTGTGTGTGTATACACCTCAGTTTCTGTATCTATCCATCGATGACACTTAGGGTACTCCCATATCACAGCTATTCTAAATAATGTTGCAATAAATCTGGGGAGTACATATATCTTTTTAAATTAGTTTTTCACTTTATTTGGATAAATACCTTGAAGAAGAAACACAGGATCACATGGTAGTTCTATTTTTAATTTTTGGAGGTATCTATATACTACATTCCACAGTCTTTGCAACAAATTCAATTTCTCCCTGCAGTGCACAAGTGTTCCCTTTTCTCTAATCCTCTCCAAAGACATTTGTCTTTTTGATGATAGCCAGTCTAAAAGGCATGAGGTGACATCTAACTGGGATTTTGATTTGCAATTCCCTGAAGAGTAGTGATGTTAAGCATCTTTTCATATATCTGAAGGTCATCTGTATATCTTCTTTGGAAAAATGTCTACTCATTTCTTCTATCCATTTTTCACAATGTATTTTTTTTTTTGCTGTTGAAATGTATGAGGTCTGTATATACTTTGAATATTAGTCCCTTGTCAGATACAGTTTACAATTATTTTCTTCCATTTAGTAGGTTGTCTTTCATTTTGTTGGTTTCCTTTGCTGTGTGGAAACTTTTTAGTGTAATGTAGTCCCACTTGTTTATTTTTGCTTTTGTTGCTTTGGCTTCGGGTATCCTATTAAAAAAAAAAAATTATTGCCAACACCTATGTCAAGGAGCTTACTGCTTTAGGTTTTCTTCTAGGAGTTAATGGCTTCAGGTTGTACCTTCAAGGTTTTAATCCATTTCAGATTGTTTGTGTATGACATAAAGATTTTCTATTTATTTAAGAGAGAGGAGGGGAAGGGCAGAGGAAGAGGGAGAGGGAGAAGAGAATCTCAAGTAGGCACCGTGTCCAGCACAGAATCCAGCATGGGCCTCAATCTCCCAAACCTGAGATCATGACCTCGAGCTGAAATCAAGTCAGTCATTTAACCAAGTGAGCCACCCAGGCACTTGTCTTCAATTTTTTTCATTACTACATTGTAATTTTCAAATACAAGTCTTTCACTTTCTTCATTACATTTTTCCTAGTTATTTCTTTTTGATGCAATTGTAAGCTGGATTTTCTTAATTTATCTGTTAGTTGATTTGTGTAAAAAAAAACAACAGATTTTGGCTTATTTTGTATTCTACGATTTTATTGAACTTGTTAATTCTAACAGTTTTTTGATAGAGTCTTTAGGGTTTTAATATGTTATATTCTACTATGGAGAGTTTCACTTTCTCCTTTATTATTTGGACAGTCATATTTCTTTTTCTTGCCTGATTACCCTGGGTAGTGCTTCCAATACTATGTTGAATAAAAGTGATGAGAATAAGCATCTTGGTTTTTATTTCTTGATCTTAGAGGAAAAACTTTCAGTGTTTAACCATTAAATATGTTAGTTGTGGGCTAACATATGTCCCTTATTATGTTATGTTCCTTCTATACATGCTTTGTTGAAAGTTTTTATGATAAATGAATGTTGAATTTTGTCAAATGGTTTTGTTGCATCTACTGAAATAATCCTGTCATTTTTATCCTTCATTCTGTTAATGTGGTATATCATATTTGCTGATTTGAAGATGTTGAGCCATCCTTGCATTCCTAGAATAAACCACTTAATCATGGTGTATGGTTCTTTCAATCAATTGCTGGATTTGATTTACTAATGTTTTTCGAGGATTTTAGTATCTATATTCATCAAGGATATTTACATGTTTATTTTTTTTGTGGAATCCTTGTCTGATTTGGGCATCAGGGTATTGCTGATGTCTAAAAATGTGTTTGGAAGTGTTCCACCCTTTTCTATATTTTGGAAGTATTTGAGGAGTATTGATTAATTTATTCTCTGAGCATTTGGTTAGAATTCATCAGTGAAGTCATCAGATCCTAGATCTGTGTTGGGAGGTCTTTGATTACTGTTTAAATCTCCTTTCTAGTTATCAGTCTGTTCAGATTTTCTGTTTTTATCATGATTTAGTCTTGGTAGTTTGTGTTTCTAGGAATTTACTTCTTCCAGGTTATCCAATTTATTGACGCATGATTGTTCATAATAGTCTCTTATGATCCTTTGTATGTTTGTGGATATCAGTTGTAACATCACTTTCATTTCTAATTTTGAATTCTCTTTTATGAGGGGAGAGGAGAGGAGTCAGCTAAAGGTTTGTTAATTTTGTTTACCCTTTCAAAGAACCATTAGTTTCACTGATCTTTTTTCTGTTGTCTTTTTGTCTCTATTTCTGCTCTAATCTTTATTCTTTCCTTTCATCTATTAACTTAGGAATTCAGGCAGCCCTGGTGGCTCAGCGGTTTAGCACTGCCTTCAGCCCAGGGAATGATCCTGGAGTCTTGGGATTGAGTCCCACATCGAGCTCCCTGCATGGAGCCTGCCTCCCTGCCTGTGTCTCTGCCTCTCTCTCTCTCTCTCTCTCTCATTAATAAATAAAAATATTTTTAAAAGTTAGGAATTCATTTTTTCTTCTCTGACTAGTTCCTTAAGGTGCAATGATAGATTATTTGGGATTTTTCCTCCGTTTTGAAGGTATTTATGGCTATGAGCTTCCTTGTTGGAACTTTAGTCATTTCCTGTCTGATTAATTTGTTATGTGTTCTCCATTTTTGTTTCCCTGAAGTGATTTTTTTTTCTATTTCTTCATCGACCCATTCCCTTGTTCCATAGCAAGTTTTTTAATATCCTAATATTTGTGAATTTTCCAGGTTGTTTTCTAGAACTAATTTCTAGTTTCATATCTTGTGGTTGAAAAAGATGCTTGATAGGATGCAATCCTTTTAAATTTACTAAGACTTGTTTTGTCCCCTAATGCATAATCTTGGAAAACGTTTGATGTGCACTTGAGTATGTGTGTTCTATTGCTTTTGGATAGAAAAATTATATGAATATATGTTAAATCCACCTGGTCTAACATGTCATGTAAAGAAGTGTTTCCATATCAATTTTCTGCCTGAATAGTCTATTCATTGGTGTAAGTGGGATATTAAAGTCTCACACTCTTATTATATTTCTTAGATTTGTTAATATTTCCTTTATATATTTAGGTGCTCCTTTTTTGGGTATGTATTTACAAATGTTTTGTCTTTTATTGGGTTGACTCTATGTGCCTCTTGTAGGCAGCATATAGTTTGGCTTTGTCCCTTCAACAATTGTCTTTTGATTGGAGAAATCAGTCCATTCATGTTTAAAGTAATTGTTAATAGGTATATGCTTATTACCTTTTGTTATTGTTTTTTAGCTTTTTTAAAAATAGTTTATCTCTATTACTTTCTTATTCTCTTTCTCTCTTTGTGATTTGATGACTTCCTTAGTAGTACACTTACTTTACCTTTTTACTATGGGTTTTTGCTTTGAGGCTACTATGAGGCTTACAAAAAACTACTTGTAACTGTAATAATCTATTTTAAGTAGATGAGTTCATTTCAACTCCATTCTAATGTTCAATGTTTTTTTTTCTATTTGTCATATAAGTAGGAACCTGACTGATGCCCATTTTTTTCTTCATATTTTTAACACACACACTCACAAATGCTGTTTTCCCATCATACTTAAAATAAGGCAATTAAAAACACTTCAAATAATTGTGGTGTCCTTTATTACTTTGTTCTTAGTGACACTGACAACAGCTGCTCTATAAACTGGATAAATATTTTGGACTTCAGACAAGAGGCTAGAAAAACATATCCCTTGTGGTACTTTATTTCTTGACTGCCTTACTGACTATATACTATCTTGGAGACACTGCCTTAATAACTGATATTCCTGTGAGGAGTCTGTTCTTGAACAGCATCTGAAATGCAAATACAACTGAAACTCAGAGACTTACACATCAACTTTTGTGGATCTCAAAGCCCAGTAGAATATTAGATAGTTAATGAAATCTGTATTTTATGGATCTTTGAGTGTATAAAGTTTGAGAAGAGATGTCTGGAGACAAGTAATACCTAACTTTAGGTAATGAAGGGACTAGGATCAAATTACTACATAAATAGAACTTTCACAATATGCTTCTGAGCCAAAACCTTAAAATGTTCATTTTAATCTTACAAGATGGGAAAATTTTGTTAAGTATATAACATTTCCTAAAATTATAAAAATGTTAGCACACAATAAGCTGTTTAATATAGAAGCATTAATATTAGTCACTATATAATAATATAACCACTTTATTAAACATATTGGTCTTCACATGCTAGTCATAAAGGAAGTTTATTTTCCCAGTGCCTTCAAATTGACTTATTGGCCTGGTTCTCTGTGTTTCTGGAATCAATTCAGAGAACTAGTATTGAAGTATCTCCAAGCCCCAAATAATTCCAGTTAATGAGGTGAAATCACAAGTTAACATTAAAAAAATCAGAACTCTGAACCTCAATTAAAAGAAAGAAAAAACTTTTCTTCTCTCACTGAATGCTACTTCAGGTCTAGAAGCCTGAACCTGATGGGCTTATTTCCTTCTCATTCCTTAGCTTTATCTTCTGGTGTCACAGCCCCCATTCAAGGGGTTCAGTTCAATCAGAAAAGGGGTGATTTAGGATGAGAAGTGAAGTCTAATCCTATTTTGATCTCTTCTTGGCCCTCCCTCATCTTGGCAGATAGATATTCAATGCTAATTTATTTCTCAAAATGGTTTTCTCTCTGGTTTTCCAAAAATATCCCCTTCCATCCTAGCAAGTTCCTACTCTAGCTACCTTGTTTTAATGTCTCCCCTAGCTGACCTTTATCCCCCTCCCACCCTCATTGAGATTTGGGCCCTAGCAGCATACTAGCAGCCTCCTCAGTGCTAGTCCAGGTGGGTTAAGCCTTTACAGAACCTAACAAATTCCCTTGTGGCCCACATCTGACCCAAGGGACATGTACCTTGGCCTTGCCATCTGTTCTACCACTTCAGGGAAATATTATTCTTTACAACTGTATTTCTTGGGTGTGTTTCAGACTCAAGTCTGTGGCCCATAATATCTGGGGATATATGTAGGAAGCTTGGATAGTGGTTCTTATGAAATTTTTCTCATTTGGTTTAAAGGATGAGAAATGGCACAGCATTCCCACAATGTTTGCAAATGTAATTCTGCCTGTCTCTTTAACTACACCATATATTTTCTATCTGCCCTTCACAGATCCTCAAAATAGATGAACTAATAGTATAAAACCATTTATCAGTTCCTCTTTTGCAAATTTCTTATACCACCCCAGAAACTTCTATTGGAATTTAAGAGCTCTTGCCCTGAACTATTTTATTTGGACCAGTTATTGACTCCCTCACTAGGTGGCCAAAATTATAGCAATGCTACTGCACTGCCACCAAGATTACTGTGTTCCAATCTTCACAAATCCAAGAAAGGCTATTTTATGTCATTTTCAAAAGATACTGTTACAAACTGTTCCTCCCACCAACCAAATTCACATGCTTAAGTCTAACCCCCAATATGACAGTATTTGAAAATAGAGCCTTTAGGAGGTAATTTGTGTTATATTAGGTAGGGTGGGACTCTCATGATGGCTTTAGTGTTCCTATAAGATGAAGAGATTTCTTTCCCCCACATCCCCACATGCATGGATTGAGGGAGGGTCATGTGAGGACATAGAAAGAGGACAACTGTAAGTCAGGAAGAGAGCACTCAACAGCTCCAAATGGGCTAATACCTTGATCCTAGATTTCCTACCCCCAGAACTATGTAAAATTAATTTGTTATTTAAGCCATACACTTTATGGTGTTTTGTTCTGGCACCCCAAGCTGAAACAGATACCAAGGTTCAAAACACTTAGAAAATTGTCAAAAATGCCCATCGAGATAGTTAAGTCAGGATTCAAACCTAGAGCTATTTGAATGAAACCCATGCCCTCTTGGCATAGCCCACTATCATCTCCTGTGGTTTTTAGGCTCCTTAGACATGCTTTTGTGGCAGTATTTCATAATTTTCTGTTTCTTCCATACCTGTATTCATCCTTTCACTGTTTGCCAGCATATCTCTAAATTGGGCTGAGACATACTCCCATTGTCAGCCACTATCAGTACCCCATTCATCGTTTTGCTTTGCATTTATGTACTGTTTTAGTCAGCCAATGTGCATATACATGCTATATAATATTATATGTGTGCATATTTTTATTTACATTATGTTCAAATAATGCCAAGTGCTACATTTTATTAATTACTAAACCTAGAGCCTTGAAATTAGTGTCTATTTATTCTTTAAAAGGTAAAGCATGTGTGTAGCATTCTAATAAGAATATACAGAAATGTGAAAATATGATCTAATTGTAACCTACTTTGGCTTTTCAGAGACCTCAAAGTATCAAGATGTTGAATGATGTTTTAAAACATGTGTGATATCTCATTGTGGTTTTGATTTGTATTTCCCTGATGACAAGTGATGTGGAGCATTTTTTCATGTGTCTATTGGCCATTTTGATGCCTTCTTTGGAAAGATGTCTGTTCATGTCTTCTGCCCATTTCTTGACTGGATTATTTGTTCTTGGGTGTTGAGTTTGAAAAGTTTTTCATAGTTTTTTGGATACTAGCCCTTTGATGTGTCATTTGCGAACATCTTCTCCCATTCTGTAGGTTGCCTTTTGCAACTGTTTCCTTTGCTGTGCAAAAGCTTTTTATCTTGATGAAGTCCCAATAGTTTATTTTTGCCTCTGTCGCCCTTACCTTTGGAGGCATATCTAGCAAGAAGATGCTGTGGCTGAGGTCAAAGAGGTAGCTGCCTGTGTTCTCCTCTAGGATTTTGATGGATTCCTAGCTCATATTTAGGTCTTTCATCTGTTTTGAGTTTATCTTTGTGTATGGTGTGACAAAATGGTCCAGATTCATTATTCTACATGTAGCTCTCCAGTTTTCTCAACACCACTTGTTGAAGACACTTTTATCCATTGGATATTCTTTCCTGCTTTGTTGAGAATTTGTTGATCATAGAGTTGAAGGTTCATTTCTGGGTTCTCTATTTGGTTCCATTGATCTATGTGTCTGTTTTTGTGCCAGTACTATACTGTATTAATTATTACAGCCTTGTAATAGAGCATGAAGTCCGGGATTGTGATGCAACCAATTTTGTTTTCTTTTTCAACAGTCCTTGGTCTATTTGGGGTATTTCAGGTTCCATACAAATTTTAGGATTATTTGTTCCAACTCTATGAAATATGTTTGATAGCAATTGCATTGAATGTATAGATTGCCCTAGGTAGCATAGACATTTTAACAATATTTATTCTTCCAACCATGAGCATGGAATGTTTCTACATTTTTTTGTGTCTTCCTCAATTTCATGACTGTTCTATAGCTTTCTGAGTACAGATCTTTTGCTTCTTTGGTTAGGTTTATTCCTAGGTATCTTATGGTTTTGGGTGCAATGAGATACCACCTCACACCCATCAGAATGGCTAAAATTAACAAGTCAGGAAATGAGATGTTGGTGAGGATGCAGCGAAAGGGGAACACTCCTACACTGCTGGTGTTAATGTAAGCTGATGTAGCCACTCTGGAAAACAGTACAGAGGTTCCTTAAAAGTTGAAAATAGAGCTACCCTATGACCCAGCAATTGTGCTACTGGGTATTTAACCCAAAAATACAAATGTAGTGATCCCCAAAAATACAAATGTAGTGCCCTTGAACCCCAATGTTTATAGCAGCAATGTTCACAATAGCCAAACCTTGGAAAGAGCTCAGATGTCCATTGACAGATAAATGAATAAAGATGTGTGGGGTGTGTGTGTGTATGCATATATATAATGGACTACTACTTGACCATCAAAAAAATGAAATCTTGCTACTTGCAATGATATAGATGGAACTAGGGGATATTATGTCAGATAGAATAAGTTAATTAGACAAAGACAATTATAATATGGTTTTACTCATCTAAGAAACAACAGAGGATCATAAGGGAAGAGAGGAAAAAATAAGATTAAATCAGAAAGGGAGAAAAACTATAGGAAACTCTTAATCATGGAAACAATTTGAAGGTTGCTGGAGGGGAGAGGGTTGGAGGCTGGGGTAATTGGGTGATGAACATTAAGGAGTGCATGTCATGTAATGAGCACTAGGTATTACATAAGACTGATAAATCAATGACCTCTACCTCTGAAACCAATGATACATTATGTTAATTAATTGAATTTAAATAAAAATAAAAAAATAAAACCTGTAAGAAATTTACCTTTTTAATAAAGCAGATAGACAAAACAAAAGCCAGAAATATAACGGACTATAATTTTATTTAAGCCCTGGAAGTCACTTTCCACTATTTTTCATTGAGAGGTCCTCTTTTCAAAGAAACAAAAAGAATGCTGTAGCATCAGCCCACTGTTATTATTACAGCTTATCAAGCTTCTATCAAAAATCCTTCCAAACTGGGTCCAATTAAATTGCTGCCATACTTATTTGATTATAACAGTTTAAATTGCTAGGAAGTGATTTCAATATTGTACATATGACCAGAAATCAGTCAAGTTTTTTCCATATCTCTTTCCTTTAAAGATGCTATTTACTTGGTATTTATCCAAGAGTACGAGAAAGAACAGAAATATTGAACCACTGTAGATAAAATAAGCACAAAAAGATAAGATCACAAAATATATTATAATTAAAATATTCTTGAAGATCTTAGTTGGGTGTTAACCTTCAGAAAATATATTTCAGTTGACTTTGATAATGATTGTGTTTAACTGAAAACATTTGCTAGTCAGGTAAGGGGACTACAGAAGATCAATTCCAGCTTGAAAACAAAACTGATATAGGTTCTTACTCCATAAAGTGAAACTAAATAATTTAAATTTATTTCCACCTTGATGGTTGGACACAGTGGCAAAATTGGAGGACTGTAGGCCTGCCCTGTTCTACAAATACAACTAGATAACTATCAAATCATCCTAATCACCACAAACGTTGACCTGAACCCTGGTAGAACAAACTCCACAACTAAGGTAAAGAAGGGTCCACAACAAAGAGTAGGAAATGAGGAGAGAGTATAGGAGAAAAATGGATCATGGCTACTGCAATGAGGAGGGAGCCATGGTCACAAAGAAGCACAAGAGACAGACTAGCACAGAAAGAAAATTAATCCCATAGCAATTGGCATAGAAAATGAGAAGGGCTGAATTTCATGAGTTCCTGAAACAAGTGGGGCTTAAAGCCAGGAGTTTTAAAGGTCACCTAGCCTACCTGGGATAAATCTCAGAGGGCATTGTGCTGCTTTTGGAGAGAAAGCAGGCCAACAACACACACACGTACACTGTAGAAACAACAATCATAAGAGCAACTGAAGCGCACAGAGGGAAGATTTTTCACTCACATCAGAGCACATTCCAGAGAGACAGCACTTATGGAGAGACCCTCTGGAATGAAAGGAACTGGCCAGCACCATGTCTTTCCCTACCACTTATAAGCTCAAAGCCACCTGTGGGAACTTGTGCAGTGCTGACACTTACTACCTAACATGCTTACACCAAACCCACCCAGTAGAAGTTCCAGTGGAACCACCCCTCCTAGTCACACTTGTCTGAGACCCAGTGTGAGCAATAGGTCCTGCTCCTAGAAGAGTAGGCCAAACCCATGCTCACACCATATCTCCCAACATGGGAGTTTGCAGAACAGAACCTCAGTTCAGACAGCAGTGGCCACAGGTCTTATTTCACAAGATCATCCAGTTAAAATTCACTGCATTCTGGCCAGGGAACAAACACTGACCACACAGGCAAAGTGAGTCTCTGCAGATGACTGGCCTGAAGGATAAAGTGGCCAAGACACAAGAGCACAGCATATGCAGCACACACTTGGAGATACTCCCAGAAGCACCAGGATTGGAGGAACAGGAGATACTACATGGCAGAGCACTATAGTACCTCTCATAAGGCAATTACCTTCAAGAAAATAGTGGACTTTCCTGATACAAAGACAGGCACAGAGACTTAGACACAGTGAGAGGACAGAGAAATTTATCCCAAATGAAAGAACGGACAAGGCCAAAATCACAAATCTAAGCAAAACTGGTATATGCAACATGCCTGATAGAGAATTTAAAATTATAATCATAAGATACTCACTGGAATTGAGAAAAGAATGGAAGACATGAGTGAGATACTTAACACAGAGATAAGGGATAGCACCAGAAATAAATGGCTTAATAAATGATATGTAAAACACACTTGATGGAATGCATAGCAGGATAGAAAAAGCATAGAAATGAATTAGTGACCTAGAAGACAGAGTAATGGAAAGTAAGATGAAAAAGGAGAGATAACAGATTTACGCAAAACAAGAACATACTTAGGGAATTCAATGATTCCTTCAAATGTAGTAACATCCATATAATAGGAGTCCTGGTAGAAAAGAGAGTAAAGGGGGAAGAAAAGTTTTTTGGAGACATAATAGCTGAAAACACCCTATGCTGGAGAAAGAAAAAGATAAACAGATCCAGGAGGCACAGGAAATTCCCATCAAAATCAACAAAAACAAATCCACACCAAGACTTATTATAATTGTCAAAATGGTAAAGAATAGATTTTTAAAGCAGTAAAACAAAAGAAGATAGGAACATAAAAGGGAAAACCCATAAGGCTAGCAGGAAAATTTTCAGCAGAAACTTTCCAAGCCAAAAGGGAGTGGCATGATATATTCCAAGTATTGAATAGGAAAAATCCCAAAAATATCCAGAAAGTTAGCATTTAGAATTGAAGAGAGAAAGAGTTTCTCAGGCAAATAAAAACTAACAGAGTTCATGACCACTAAACCAGCTTTGCAAGAAATATTAAAGGAGGTTCAGTGGAAAGGAAAAGACCAAAATAGTATAAAGTAGGAAACAAAAGCAGTAAAAATGAATATTTCTGTAAAAGAATAGTCAAGGAACTCACAAAATAACAGGATGTAAAATATAAAAACACATACCTAAAATGTGGGGAGAGGAGTTGTCAAAAAGGGTTCAACCTAAGCAATGATCAATTTAATATAGACTGCTATATACAAAAGGTGTTACCTACAAATCTAATAGTAACCATATATCAACCACTAAAAATATGAAAAGACTCAAGAAGAAGAAATCAAATCTAACACCAATTAATCAGGAAATCATGAAAGAGACAAAGGATCAGATAAAATTTTAGCAACAAAGTAAACAATAAAATGACAACACTTATATAATTACTTTGAATATAAATGGATTGATTACTCCAAAAGACATAGAGTGACAGAAGGGAGAAAAAAGGACCCATTAATATGCTGTCTACAAGAGACTAATTTTAGACCTAAAGGCACCTGCAGATTGAAAGTGATAGAATGGAGAAATATCATGCAAATAATGTGAGAAGAGAGATGAAGTAGCAATACTTACATCAGACAAAATAGACTTTAAAACAAAGACTACAACAAGAGATTTTTTAAAAGGACACTATACAATAATAAAGGGGGCAAACCAACAAGAACGCATAACAATTGTACATATTTATGTACATAACATGAGAGCACCCAAATGCATAAAACAATAACAAACATAAAGAAACTAATCAATAATAATACAAACATTATGGGACATGAACACCCCACTTACAGCAATGGCCAGATCAACTAAGCAGAAAAATCGACAAGAAACAATAGCTTTGAATGGCACACTGGACCAGATGGATTTCACAGGTATATTCAGAAGATTCTATCCTAAAACAGCAGAATACACATTCTTTTCAGGTGCATACAGAACATTCTCCATAATAGATTACATTTCATCTCACAAAATAAGCCTCAAAAATTAAAAAAGTTCAAAGTCATCCAATGCATTTTTTTTTTTACCACAATGCTATGAAACTAGAAGTCAATTACAAGAAAAAAAAAATCTGGAAAGGCCTCAAATACACGGGGGTTAATAAAAATGCTACTAAACAATGAATGGGTCAAAAAAGAAATAAAAAATTTAAAAATATACACAAATGAAAATAGTAGAAGTATAATAGTATAAAACCTTTGAGATTCAGCAAAAGCAGTTCTAAGAGGGAAATTTGCAACAATACATGCCTACATCAACAACCAAGAATAATCTCACACACACAACTTAAACTTATACCAAAAAGATCTAGAAAAAGAACAAAACTTAAAACCAGTAGAAGGAAATAAAGATTAGAGCAGAAAATAATGATACAGTAACTAAAAACAAAACAAAACACAAATCAACAAAACCAGGAGCTAGTTCTTTGGGGAGAATAAAAAAAATAAAAGTAGACTTATCAAGAAAAAAGAAAAAACAGAACTCAAACAAAATCATAAATGAGAGAAGAGAAATAACAATCCAACACCAGAAAAATATAAAAAATTATAAGGGAATACTATGAAAAACTATATGCCCACAAATTGGAAAACCTAGAAGAAGTGGATAAATTCCTAAAAACATAAGTAGCTAAAAATTAAGCAGGAAGAAATAGAATATTTGAACAGACCAAAATTCAGCAAAGAAACTGAATCAGTAATTTTAAAAATTCCCCCACCCCCAAAACAAAAGTCCAGTTCCAGATGGCTTCACAGGGGAATTCTATCAAACACTTTAAAAAGAGTTAATGTTTATCTTTTTCAAGCTATTTTCAAAAGTAGAAAAGGAAGGAAAACTTCCAAAATCATTCTGAGGCCAACATTACCTTGATACTAAAACTAATAAAAGACAGCACTAAAAAGAGAATTACAGGCCATATCCCTGATGAATATGGATGCAAAAATCCTCAACAAAATACTAGCCACCAAATCCAACAATGATTATAAAAGTCATTCACCACAATCAAGTGGGATTTATTCCTGGGTTGCAAGAGTGGCTTGATAGTCACAAATCAATTTGATACATCACATCGGTAAGAGAAAAGAACCGTATGATCATTTCAATAGATACAGATAAAGTATTTGACAAAGTATTATATCTCTATTCATGATGAAAACCCTCCTCACAGTAGGTTTAGAGGGAACATACCTCAATATCATAAAGGTCATATAGAAAAACCCACAGCTATCAACATCCTATGGAAAACTGTTTTTCCCACAAGGTCAGGGACAAAAAGGATTCCACTCCTGGCGCTTCCACTCAACATAGTTCTTGAAGTCCCAGCCACAGCAATCAGGCAACAAAAAGAACTAAAAGGCATCCAAACAAAGCGGCAAGGAACAGGTAAAACTTTCACTATTTCCAGATGACTTGATACTATATATAGAAAAGCCAAAAGACTCCACCAAAGACCTGCTGGAAAAAATAAAGGAATTCAGTAAAGTCACAGAATACAAAATCAACATACAGAATTTCTGTACACCAATAATGAAACAGCAGAAAGAGAAATTAATTTAGAATTTACAATTGCACCCAAAATAGTAAGATACCTAGGAATAAACCTAACTAAAGAGGTGAAAGACTTGTACTCTGAAATCTATAAAACACTGATGAAAGCAATTGAAGATGTCACAAAGAATTCAAAAGACATTCCATGGTGATGGATTGGAAGAATACTGTTAAAATGTCTATATTACCCAAAGCAATCTACACATTTAATGCAATCCCTATCAAAATATCATCAGCAATTTTCTTAGAGCTAGAACAGTACCAAAATTGGTGTAGAACCACAAAAGACCCCAAATAGCCAAAGCATTCTTGAAAAGGAAAAGCAAAGCTAGAGGCATCACAATTCTAGACTTCAAGTTATATTACAAAGCTGTAGTAATCAAAACAATATGGTTCTGACACAAAAATAGACTCAGAGATCCATTGAGCAGAATAGGAAACCCAGAAATAAACCTACAATTATGTGGTCATTTAATCTTGGACAAAGTAGGAAAGAATATTCAATGGGAAAAGGATGATCTCTTCAACAAGTGTTTGGAAGATTGGACAGCAATATGTAAAAGGATGAACCTAGACCACTTTCTTACACCATACACAAAAATAAATTCAAAATGGATGAAATACCTAAATATGAGAGAGGAAACCATCAAAATCCTAGAAATGAACACACACAGTAACCTCTTTGATATCAGCCACAACATTTTTTTCTACAAATGACGCCTGAGGCAATGGAAACAAAAGGAAAAACAAACTATTGAGACTACATCAAAACAAAAACTTCTGCACATCAAAGGGAACAATCAACAAAACTAAAAGACAACCTATAGACTGGAAGAAAATATTTGCAAATGATATATATCTGATAAACGGTTAGTATCCAAAGTACATAAAGAACTTATAAAACTAAATACCTTAAGAAACAAATAATCCAATTAAGGAATGGGCAGAAGACAGGCATTTTTCCAAAGAAGACATCCAGATGGTCAACAGAATCATGAAAAGATATTCATCAGTTGGAGGAAAATGAACCCTTTTACACTGTTGGTAGGAAGCAAACTGGTGCAGCTACTCTGGAAAACAGAGTGTAGTTTCCTCAAAAAGTTAACTATGGATCTATTTTGTGATCTAGCCGTTGCAGTACTGTGTGTTTACCCAAAGAATACAAAAACCCTAAATCAAAGGGATACATGCACCTCTATGTTAATAGTAACATTATTTACAATAGCCAAGATAATGGAAACAGCCCAAATGACCATTGACTTATGAATGAAGAAATTTTAAGACATATGTGTGAATATGTCTCAATATATATATATAAATATATGTATATATTTATTTATATAAATACTATTTATATAGTATTTATATATGTATATATGTATATTTATACACATATATTCATTTATAATATAATATATAATATACAATATAATTAAATGATATATACATATTTATATATGTATATATTTATACATATATAATATATTATAATATATAATATATTATATAAAATAATATATGTTTATATATAAATATATTTACATATTTATATATAAAATACATCTATCTGTGAATTTATAATATTTTATATATAAAATATTATTCAGCCCTAAAAAGAGAATGAAATTTTGCCATTTGCAACAATATAGATATATAGAGAGTTATCATGGTAAGCAAAGTAAATCAGAGAAAGACAAATACCATATGATTTCACTCATGTGGAATTTAAAAAACAAAACTAACAAGCAGAGGGGAAAACAGACAGATCAAGAATAAGAATCTTAATTATAGAGTACAAACTGATGGTTACCAGAGAGGAGGGGGTTGGGGATGAATAAAATAGGTGATGGAGTTTGAGGAGTGCACTTGTGATGATGGGTTGGGTGATATATGGAATTGTTGTATCACTAAATAGTATACCAGAAACGAATTTAACACTGTATATTAACCAGAATTAAAGTAAAAATTTAAAATAAAAAAATCAAAAAATAAAGGGAAAATAACTTTTTTCCAGCTCAAAAATTCTGTTCCAGATAGAATTTTTAAAGCCTTTGTAGAATAAAAGCCCACCTACAAATCTAATCACTGTATTTTGGAAAGGAGTCTAAAAAGGCAACAGATTGTACAAATATAAGCTGTATTTGATACATTAATGAGAACAAAGTCTCCTTAATTTTCTAAACAAGTATTATTCAAGAGGAACTAGAACTCAGATACACTAGTCACAGTTGTTTTCAGCATTTCTATGAATCGTATATTTTGTGTCCTAGAGTCTAGACTGTACACACTTCAGCTGCTATAACTTAGGCAATTTATATTATGGGAAAATGCTGACTGGATGAAATGCAGTTTGATCAGCAAGCTGTCATTAGTAATAATAAAAACAGCACAGCAGAAACCTCACCCAATGCATATTTGATATCGTCCTATGTGCTAAAACTTTAAAGCTACATTTATTGCCCCATCAGGAGTAAGGGATAGGGGAACCTGCTGTTGTTGTTCCATAGTATTTTTATTCCATTAGCAAGTGTCATTATTCAAGCCTCATTATTGCTCTAATGAACCAACACACAAAGCTAAATTCAAGTCAGTATAAAATATTTGAATGAGTTCCTGCAGTGCATTGAATTTGGTGAGAAAGCTTCTGAGAAAAGGGCAAAACCAGAGAACAATCTCTTAAGTATCTTAATTTCCAGGATATGGTGACACTTCCAGTTCAATATTTGCCCCAAACAGATAGTGAGATAACTTAAGATCTATTTACAGGGCCATCTACTTCTCTTGCTGCTTCTGCCAACAGCAATTTTATGATACAGTGTGTGGACAAGGCAACAGACAGCAAGGATGCGTTCTTGAAATCTGCAAATTACTAGGCAGATATATGCTTGTCAAGGAAAACAATGATAATAATATTTGAAATAATATAATAATATCTTTGCTGCTAAATATACAAGTATAAAATATAAAGTTTCCCTGGTTGCAATTCTTTACTGTGTAAACTTTTCAACAGAGAACCAAAGATGTAGAGTCTCAATTTTTTATGTTCCCATGACCATATGTAAATGAAAGTAAGGAGTTAAAATGCAACTTTAAAAGGGAACTTCTGTTTCAATTTCAAGGTACAACCAACCTAAGTAAAATGGTACTATCTCAAAAGATAAATAACATAAGGTTAATATGTTTACATTTTAAAGAATAATAAGCTTAAAAATAAAAGAATTACACAGTTGAGCAGTTACATAGAGTGGTGATAAAGTATGCAGTTGACGTTTATTAAAAGAAAACAGGTATTTGGGACGTCTGGGTGGCTCAGCGGTTGAGCATATGCCTTTGGCTCAGGGCATGATCCAGGTCCAGGGATCGAGTCCCACATCGGGTTCCCTGTGAGGAGCTTGCTTCTCCCTCTGCCTATGTCTCTGCCTCTCACTTTGTGTCTCTCATAAATAAATTAAATCTTTTTTTTTTTTTAAGAAAGATAATAGGAATTCATAAAACAGAAAATAGAGCAATGGGTGAATAGTGATGAGGTAAGAAGGGATGGGTTACTATCTTGTTTAGGGAAATCAAGACTTTTAAAAAAAATTACTTGAGAGAGAAATAGATAGGCAGAGGGGCAGAAGGAGAGAGAAAGAGAGAATCTCCACTAGACTCCCTACTGAGCTTGCTTGGAGTCTGATGCAGGGCTCCATCCTACAACCCTTAATCATGACCTGAGTCAAAATCAAGACTCAGATGCTTCACCAACTCAACCACCCAAGCACTCCTCAGAGCTTTTTAAGGAGGATGCAGTACACAAGAATTCATCAAGGACAACCTAGGAGAACTTTGAGAAGAGCATACTAGGTGGAAGGGAGAGCAGAGCAAGGCCAAATATGGCTGGAGTTGTGGTAGTGTGATCACACTGTCCTCTACATGTGACTGGCTCACTAAGGTCAGAAAACTTTCCGAAAACAAGAATTCAGAAATTCTCTAATGGTACACACTTCTGCCTCTTGCCTGGATGACAGATTAGATATACTGTAGGGGGCAGGATTTCACATTAACCATCAAATATGCCATAAGGCACTCTTTCTGTAAATGTTGTGTAACAGATACATCTAATAATACCTTTAGAAATTTGGCTGAGTCTTGGTTTTCCCATTCATCAATGGCAAATATTATTTAATTCCTGGAGATGTTATTATTCATTTATATTCTTAATTTGGACCACATATTTATTGAATTGGAGTCATTGCAATGTTTGCTTTATGACACACTTTCATAATCTGTCCACAGGAAGTCCTCTTTTATTGATGAATTTACTTATCTATAATAATATAATAAACATCCATGAGACCAATGAAAACAAAACATTTGACATCTCAAATCTGGTATTACCTTATTCCAAAATCATCATTATCCTGAATCTGGTGGTCCACATTCCTTTACATTTTTATATGAAATTTTATCACTTTACTCATTTTAACTTTAACTTTTAATAAAAAAAATTAACTTTGTTAAAATATTCTATGTAATATTAGGGAGGCCTTTTCACTCAAATGTACATTGCTATTTCATCAATATTGTTGCATGTAGCTATTTATATTTTTTCTTCTACACAATATTTCATTGTAAATATACCACAGTGTATTAACCTATCCTCCTATCAATGTGCATAGTAGTTTATTCAAATATTTTGCTATTATAAGCCTTTTAAAATCATGTCTTCTTTACTACCTGTGCAAGAGCTTTTCTTGAGCATATATCTGGGGGTGGAATTGCTGGATTTTAGGACATGTATAACTTAACTTTGTATAAAAATGCCAGTGTTTATTTTCCTAAGAAATTTAACAAATTTATAGTCCCACCAGTGGTGTATAAGATTTCACTTTCTCTCCAATATTTGGTGTAGAGCCTCTCTATTCGAAGAGTCACTCAGTGATTGGTGATTGAGCAGTTTTGCCCATGGGAAATATTTAATGCAATGATAAATGTTAATATGGTCTTGTTAATATTTAGGAGTTGATATAGCACATTATAGATTGGTTATCAAAGCAAAATAACTACACTAGTTCTGGACAAATATATTAATTTGAGCCATATAAAATTACTTTGTTATTGGAATTTAAAAACCAAATATTAGTAATTTTCTGTGATTCAAACCAAGTTGCCTAAGACATTTTATTGCTCTCTTTCCAACAATCTTGAATGACTATCAGTAATGACCATGTTTTTAGTCCTAATCTTTACTATGCAAATAAAACTATTTCTCATGCTTAAATGAATCACCAGTATAGTTTTTCTGTACCTTTAACTTTTAGTAAAGGATACCTGATTCTATTTCAGTTAGTAAACTCTTCTTATTGTTATTCTTAAACTGTTAGGCTTGTGATTATAAATATGGTTTATTTTAAGTTTTATTTTTAAAAATTACCTTCCTTTAAAAAATTCTGTTCAGTAATAGTATTCCAAAAAAGAGCACAGACCTACAAGTAAGGGGTGATATTCAATGTTAGTGGGCAAAATAAATGAAAATTTAGGAACTGACTAAATTTCAGATTGAAGTTATAATCAGGTATGACTAAATATTGAATCTCCACATTTTCATTTATGATGATTTTTTTCAGATGGAGGAGAAAATATGAAATAAAATATGAAAATACCCAAAATTTATTCTGGGTATATGAGAAGATATTGAATTAAAGAAGAAACAACAGATTTTTAAAATAAGTGACACACCTTGTTTTAAGGAAATGAAAACTGTATTACTGTTATATTGAATTTGATTACTGCTTATTTTTAAATATATAATAGTCACAGTTGAATGTGTAATACCCTGAGATCATTCTTAGTGCCCTAAAAAACTTCAGTTTTTTTTTTTTAATCCAGAGATTTATCTTTAGTAGATATTAGTATTTATCTTTACCTTAATATTTGGACATTTGGGTATTTGGTTATATAGCTATGCTCTCCTCCATAACAGCTTTTGAACGATATCCCATTGCACAGATATTGAGTATAGGCACAGCTTTCAGTTTGTTGACTTGTGAATACATCCATCTAATTTCTGCAACAAGTTGTTACTTGTGGGTATAAATCAATTTAACTTATGAATTTATACTGAAAATTTTCAAGTGCTTTTCTCTGTGACCTATTGTTTTGTAATGTATGTCAGTGCCTTAGGCTCTTGATGGAATGATGGCATTAATAGAAAGAAAAGTTATTGTCTGTAAATGCAAGCAGTGTCCTTATCAAATAGAAAATAATGTTCTCTGACATAAGCACTATAAAGTTCCATTTTTACCATGAAATGAGATCTTGACATAATAGAGCAGACCTAAATTGCTGGTATCTAAGTATAATAAAATGTAGAATTTCTTGACCATTTTGCTCAGTGGATCAACAATGTCTATAGTTTTTAAGCCGCTCATTCCTCGAACATTCATTTATGGAACATCCGCTATTTTACAAGCATTGTCTAGTTTCAAACTTCAAAGAACCTAGGTACTAGTAAGTAGCCATGTGCAAAACTGTAATGAAATGTGATTGATGGTACAAACTAAATATTCTGTAAAGGGTGTGTGACTAGTAATGTTTCTCCGATAAAGGATTTTCCATTTTTTTAAAAAGTTTTTAACTATTTCTTGAAAAATAATTATTATTTCTCAAGGTAGAGAATTTTTCTCAAGCAAAAGAAATTGTTTTTCATTCAGTCACTCTATAACTCATATGTAAGTCAGATACAGAGATAGAAAAGACTTATCCACATGGCACTTTTATGACAAGGCCACTATTTCACTAGACAGGAACGAACACTTCATAAAATCAAGTTGTGATGTAATTGGAAAAAACTACTCAATTATTGTTTACACTAGTAATCCCTTCTAACATAGGTATCTTATTTATTTGCTTATTATCTATGCTCCTATCTCCTGTTTTTATACTATCTGTAAGTTCTGTGAGGATAAGAGCCTTTTCTGTCTCTGTATCTGCTGTGTATTAAATGATGACAGATTTGTTGAGTAAATGAATATATTACTTTTGCTGGGAAAACAATTTATGACTTTAGAAATCATGCATTTAACATTGTACTTAATGTCAAAAACATCTCCCTAAGCCTAGCCACAACAAATCAAGAATGTCTGCTCTCATCTCCCACAACTATTCCATGTTGTGCTGAAGGCCCTGGTTTGTGCAAGAAGGCAAGCAAAATCAAAACAGGCATAAATATTAGAAACAAAGAAGAAAAAATTTCTTTATTCAGAGATGACTTCATTATTAATATTGACTATCTTATGGAATTTGAGAAAAAGAAAACTACACAAACTATTAAGTGAAAGTTTGTAGATTCAAGGTCAAGTTTAAAAATCATACACGTACTTTTAAAAAGATTTATTTAAGAGAAAGAGAATGTGAGCAGGGGGAGAGGCAGAGGAAGAAGAAGAGAGTCTCCAGTAGACTCCCCACTGAGCGCAGGTTAGGGCTTGATCCCCTCCACCCTGAGATCACAGCTCTGAGATCTCTGACCTGAGCTGAAAGCAAGAGTTGGATGCTCAACCAACTGAGCCACCCAGGCACCCCATACATATTTTTGCAAGTAACTACAAACAATTGAAAAATAAAATACCATTTAAAATAGCATCAAACTCATCAAAAGTCTAAGAAAAAAGTAGGCCTCTACAAAACACAGATGAAAGTTACTAAAGGAGACAGAGATATACATCATTATCAATAGAGAAGATTCAACATATCAACATAAATAGGAACAAACTCTAATCTTTAATTTGGGATACATTATAGTTTTTTGGGGTTTTTAAAATATTTTATTTATTTATTCATGAGAGACAGGAAGAGAAAGAAAGGCAGAGACATAGGCAGAGGGGAAAAGCAGGCTCCCTGCAGGGAGACTGATGCAGGCAGACTAGATCCCAGGACCCTGGGATCACGACCTGAGCCAAAGGCAGACGCTTGACCACTGAGCCACCCACATGTCCCTTCATTATAGTTTTATATGTGAAATTCTAAATTAAATCTAAAACTTCTGGATGAAATCTTATAGTAACTTTGAAACCTCTGGGAAGAAATTTCTTAGACAAGACCTAAAAATCATTTACTACAGGGATCCCTGGGTGGCGCAGCGGTTTAGTGCCTGCCTTTGGCCCAGGGCGCGATCCTGGAGACCTGGGATCAAATCCCACGTCGGGCTCCAGGTGCATGGAGCCTGCTTCTCCCTCTGCCTATGTCTCTGCCTCTCTCTCTCTCTGTGTGACTATCATAAATAAATAAAGATTAAAAAAAATCATTTACTACAAAAACAAATTAGACTTATTCAAAACTATAAGTTATTGTTAGTAATGAGACACTGCATAAAAAATGAAAAGGCAAGCTACATCATAGAAGTTTCGATGCTTATGTCTGATAAAAACTTATATCTAGAATATGTAGAGATAAAAAACTTATATCTAGAATATGTAAAGAACTTTTATAATTTTATAGTAAGATGACAAATACCCAAATTGACAAAATAGGAAGATGAGTTGAATTAAACCCTACCCAAAAAAGATACAGGAGTACCCAGCAAACATGAAAAAGTGCTCCCAAATTTTGCTGATCTGTGAGGTGCAAATTGTTAGCCATCATGAAGATATACCACTTCACACCCACTAGAATGACTAAAAATGATGTTACCAAATATTGGCAAGGATGTATAGAAACTAGAATTTTCACATATTATTGGAGGAAATGTAAAATAGTATAACCACTTGGGAAAAGTGGTTTCTTCTAATATTACCCTGTAACCTAGCAATCTTGCAGTGCATAGTTTACTCAAGATAAATGAAGTCCTATATATACACAACATGGCTTAACATAAACATTTATAGGAAAATTTTCATAATGGCTAAAAACTGGAAAACACCCAAATGCCAATAAACAAAGAGAATGGGTGAGTTCTAGACATACAACAGCATACTACTTAGCAATAAAAAGAATGAACTAATGATGATGCAACAGCAAAGATGAATCATAAAAACTATTTTGAGCAAAAGATAAAAATTGTTTACTACATTATTCACTTTATATAATATTCAAAAACAAGCAAAACTAATACATGATGATAGAAATCTAAACTGACCATGAGTGAGGATTGATTAGAAGAAACGTGAAAATGTTCTGATGTAATGGAAAATATTTTGTGTGTGAATTCTCCTTGCCTGAATGTATAAATATAACAAATCATTGTGCACATTAAAGATGTGTGTAAATCTGATAAACATACACTCAACCGGAAGACTTTAATAGTAGAT
Organism: Canis lupus dingo; assembly: GCF_003254725.2. NCBI lineage: Eukaryota > Metazoa > Chordata > Mammalia > Carnivora > Canidae > Canis > Canis lupus. The sequence continues at coordinate 28,684,979 of NC_064276.1, forward strand.
GTGATATGCTGAAAGAAATTAATGAACATACAGTAGGTTAGAGGAAAACCTCACAGAAATAAACAGGCAAGTAACTGGGAAAAAGAAAAAGATGTAGAAAATACACAGAAAATCTAAAATGCCTTTAATGGGGTTCAGGGAAGGAGAAGAGTGAGAGAACAGAATTCATATTTTAAAAGATAACAGCTGGAGATTCTCCAGAACTGATGCAAAAAATCAATTCCTAGATTCTAGAACTCAAACATCAGATAGGATGAATGAAAAGAAATCCATGAAGAAAAATCTGAGCCAACAGTTGTCAACCAGAGGTACAAAGAAAATCTTCAAGATTTTCACAAAAAGTAAATACCAGGTAGGCAAAAAGTTGAAAATCAATAAAACCAGCACATTAACAAAATAAAGGAAACAATGACAACCTTCATAGATGCAGAAAATATGTAATAAAATGATCTGTTCACATAGCAAGAAGAACAATTGAATACTGTTGAGACCACTGATGGGTATCAGATACAGAGGCAATCCTAGTTCTGCCACTAACTTAGTTATCCTAAACAACTTTGTTACCAACTATTTCTACATACCTAAAGACAGACAAAAAAAAATAACTTTTAAATTTTATTCTTAAAAGCAAAACTCTTAACACCTGACCAAAAAAAAAAAAAAAAAAAAAAATAAGGTAGTTGCTCCCTCTTTCAAAAACATTTTTTTCTAACTATAAGAATGAATGATTGAAGATGATTCAAGCTCTAGTGTTTTGTGAATTTGCAAAATTTTACATTAAGGATATCATAGATTTCTGTAGTAAGGAGAATTCTGAAATGATCCCCAAGACTCTTTCTTCCTGAAGTATAAACCTTCTGTAATCCCCTCCCCTTCTGTGTGGGCATGGTAAGGAATATAATGGATTGCACTCCCATGACTAAGGTATGTTACAGGACAAAAATGAAAAATTTTTCAGATGTAGTTAAGGTCCCAAACTAGTTGACTTTTGAGGTTATCAATAGGGAAGCTACTGTGGGCAGATAGGACCTAATTAGGTAACCCTTAAAAGGACTCTCTCTTTGAAGGGAGAGATTTTTCTCCTGCTGGGCTGGAAGAAGTCAACTGCCATGTTTTGAGAGGGCCAGGACCAGAGGGTGGCCTGTAGGAAAGGAGAGTGACTCCTGCTCGATAACCAGCAAGAAAACAGAGTTCACTTTTAAGAGAAACTGATTTCTGTCAATAACCTGAATATGCTTGAAAGAGGCCTCAGGCTCCAGGTGAGAACACAACACAAGGGCTCATGATGTCAACATTCTAAGACCCTGAGCTATGCAATGCCTAGAATTTTAACCTGATGAAATTGTGAGATACTAGGGAACCTGGGTGGCTCAGCAGTTGAGCATCTGCCTTTGGCTCAGGGCGTGATCCTGGGGTCCTGGGTTCCAGTGGGGAACCTGCTTCTCCCTCTGCCTATGTCTCTGCCTCTCTTTGTGTCTCTTGTAAATGAATACATAAATAAAATCTTTTTAAAAATGTGAGATAATAAATGTTGCTTTTTAGCCTCAAAGTTTTTGGTAATTTGTTATATGACAACAGAAAACTAAGAGAGTTGCCATTGAAGAGCAATCATTTTTTGTAGTTCAGAGAAAGAAACCCTTGTATTCCATGAATTAACTGTAAACAAGTAAGTTTGGTTCATTAACAATTGCAGATTTAGAACTTCTAAATGTTTAAAAATAATTCTATTATCATTGTAAGAAAATTGAATTATAAAATAGTAAATAATCCTTTGTTTTTCAAATATACTTTGTTGTTTGACATTCTCTTTTTATATTAGGTTTATTTTTATGTGCCACATATACTGGTTACTCTTTCAGAGTTTTCTATACTCTCCCTGGATTTGTTTGCTAGTGGTACATATTGTGATAATGACTTGAAAATAAATGTTGTATACTAAATTACTAAATCAAAAGGAGTTTATTGTTGACATAAAAATGTCAGAAAGGGAGTCATCTTAATAATGGCTCTGCAAATTAAGCAGTTAATAATTATGTACTGGGAAATTTCATTTCAAGGCACTTTCCCACAGCTTTTAAATTCCCTTATCTGTATCTCAATTAGTTATATGTATTTTTTAATTGCTAAATTAACTCCAATTGCTTCACTTAAAAATGTGTCAGTGTTCTTTTTTCATGTGATTAAGAGTTCCATATATTTTTCAGATTATGATAGTCAAATGAAACAGTCTAATTCTACATGAAAAACAACTGAACTTACACTATCTTCATTTGCTGATATCCATTAAAAAAAACCCCACACACGTCCCATACTTTTACTTCTAACAGTTGTCCTCAGATTAAAAATACTGGGCATGTCCAAATGTATTCTTTAGTATCAAGTACAGTTATTCTGCGAAATCAAACAGTTCTCAGTTAAAGTGAAATATACAGAAGATAATAATGGTCACCAGAGGGAAGTGTGTGGGGAATGTGCTAGATAGGTGGTGGGGATTAAGGAGGGCACTTGTTGTGATATGCACGGGGTGTTGTATGTGATTGTTGAGTCACTAAATTGTACATTAGAAACTAGTATCACAATGTAAGTCAACTAACTAGAATTCAAATAAAAACTTAAAAAAAAATAAAGCTGGGTATTCTGCTGATATGTAAATAAGGGCTAAAACTATGGTTCAGAGAATAAATCTTACCACTACACTTTGTTAATATATTGCTATGATATTGTATGACCTACAACTCAAACTGTGCTAGAAATTTCTCTTCCAAAGAACTATAATGTGGCAACAAGGCAGGGGTGATTTATATTATTATCTTATTGTGACTGTAGCAAAAATTCTCTCTCTTTAATTTGAGATTTAATCTATTTCAATTTGAAAGTTTCAAAGAAAGTCAAATAGAATTGAAATTAATTGATAAAACTCATTGTGTCTTCTATTAAAGTTTTTGGCATAATTGCCTACACTTTAGTCTGATCTCATTTAAACTGTATTTACTATTAACTTTAAATAGTATAGTAATTAGGTTAATAGCATGGGGGTAGAACAAATTAAGATACTTTCACTGCAGGTTTTGAACCTATGTCCTACTGTGTATGAATCAATTGATTAATCTTTTTGATTAAAGAGAATATATATGCTACTGACCCATAGAGCATTAACTAAAGTCTTAGCTGAAACCATTCCTCCTGATATTTAAAATAAATATTTTATTAGATATGATATTAAGCAGCAAAATTTGTTAACCAGTGACAAATATTAGGAAAGGCTTAGCATATTTATAAACTTTGTAGAACATTGTCATGCTGAGAGGATAGAAACTCTAAAGAGTTGTAATGAGCTACACTTTCCTATATTTGTTCTTAGAGAGAAAAGCCATTATCACATTGTGATTAAGTAATTTTTATATATTTGGGGCCTTGAAGAAATTACTCATTGTATTCAGTAATTTTCTTTTTAAGAAAAGCAGTTCTGAAGCAATCTGTAACTTACACTTTGTTTTTAAATAATACTAAATCTAGGGACTGGCTCAGTGGTTCAGCATCTGCCTTTGGCTCCGGGAATGATTTTGGAGTCCCAGGATCAAGTTCCACATTGGGCTCCCTGCATGGAGCCTGCTTCTCCCTCAGCCTACATCTCTGCCTCTCTCTCTCTCTCTCTCATGAGAAATAAATTAAATATTTATAAATAAATAAGTAAATAAATAAGTAAATAAGTCAATAAATATGTAAATAAATAGTAATACATCTAGAGTTTAAATCTAACCTTACCTAGGACTATAAAACAAAAATTCTAGGTCAGAACAGGATTTCTAATATAATAACTCAAGTGGATATTTGCCTCAAATACTCCTTTCCAAAGTTACTACTGTATAAGTTCTTTAAGAATTAGAACCTCAGTTATTAAAACCTGGTACAATTGAGAAAGATCTCCAATGGTAAGGAAATAAGTGCTGGCCATTATTTCTAAATCAAGGATGTACTTAGTGAACTCCAGTTTCTACTTGAGAGATCTCTTTTTAAAGTGGGGAATCAGTCTGTTATTTTCATTATGAAAACGTAAGTAAGTAATTTGGAACATTGGATTAGTGATGGACTCAGGATCTGTGGACTGGTACAACTAAACCAGAGAGTAGAGTCATCAGAGATACCTTCCTAGGGTGAGAGACCAGAGTGGAGGTAAACAAACTGTCCTGGGAACAAAGCTAAAGGGTATTCTACATAAAATTAGAAAAAAAAAAAAAGAGAAAAGAAAGAAAGAAAGAAAGAAAGAAAGAAAGAAAGAAAGAAAGAAAGAAAGAAAGAAAGAAAAAGAAAGCTCTGACTCTAATGTTTTTTTAAATCTCCAATTTTTTTTCATGGATATTATTATAAGGCAAGTGATGCTGAGTGAGGATCTGAATAGTGTTAGAACAGACATTTTCTTCAGCACCATATGAAAGTTAAAACCAAGACTAGTGACATTTATAGCAACATTTAATTAATATGTAATTATTTTTAAAGAAAGCATAAGTTCTATACTCAGATATGAGTTTGAGTTTAAATGAGTTTGTTTACAATTAACCACTGTTTCTCTCATAAACTACAGAAACAGGAAACCTACCAATGGTTAAAAATTTTTAAGATTAATTTATTTATTCATGAGAGACACAGAGACAGGCAGAGACATAGGCAAGAGAAGTAGGCTCCCTGTGGAGATCCTGATCCGCAACTCAATCCTAGGACTACAGGATCACACCCTGAGCCAAAGGCAGACTCTCAACCACTGAGCCACCCAGGTGTCTCACCCATTGATTTTTAAATACCAAGTTTAGGCCCTACTGGTTGACAGAACCAGTTGACAGAAACTGGTTGACAGAAATTTGTCCTCTCTCAGTTACGCCAATTTTTATGAGGATTTGCTTTCCCTGTGGACTCCCCTGTGTGCTAGTCTGTCTCTCACCCTTCTTCGTGACCATGGCTCTCCCCACACTGCAGTGACTAAGTGCCCTTTAGGTAATGGGCTTGAATGGGGTGGAGCTAAAGGGCACTATGCTCTCTTAGAGAGAAAGCAGGCCAGCAACCCACAGACATTCAGTGTGGAAACAACAATCTACAGAGTATCTGAGGCACATGGTGGGGAGTTATTCACTCATCTTGTTGTACAACTCAAAGAGGCAGCATTCATAAAGAGACCCTTTGGGGAACAAAGAAACTGTCCAGGGCCATTTTCCTCTCTCACCCCTCAGCATAAGCACAGAGCCACTTGTGGAACCAGTGCAGTACTGACACTCACTACCTAACTTGCTTACTTCAAGCCCTGCCCCTTCAGTGGAGCCACACTTCTTAGTCACACTTACCTCAGTCCTAGAGCAGTAAAAATCTCCCCCCAGTCCAGTACAAACCCCTGCTCATACTACATCTCTCAACACAGGGAGTTTTGCAGAGACTCTGTTCAGGTAACAGTGGCCACAGGTCACATTTTACAAGACCAGAGCACACTCAGTTAAAACTCACCATATTCAGGCCTTAGAACTAACAATGACAACAACAGGCAAAGAGAACCTCTGCAGATGACTGGCCTGAAGGATAAAGCGGCCAGAATACAATAGAGCACAGGCAGCATATAATGGAGACATACTCAGAAACAACAGGCCCTGGGGAACATGAGATAATACACAGCAGTGCATTACAGGACCTCTTCTTCATAAGGCCATTACCCTCAAGAAGGTAAGTGGTGGTCTTTCATAACACACAGACAGGTACAGAGATTTAGCCAAAGTGAGAATATGGAGAAATTTATGCCAAATGAAAGAAAAGGACAAAGCTACAATCAGTGATCTAAGCAAAACTGGTATATGTAACATGCCTGATAGAGAATTTAAAATAATTATCATAATGATACTCACTAGACTGGAGAAGAGTAGAAGACATGAGTGAGGCTACTAATGCAGAGATAAGGAATATCATAGCAGAGACAAAGGGCTCAATAAATGAAACACTTTTGATGGAATGAACAGCAGGATAGAAGAAACAGAAGAATGAATTAATGAATGACCTAAAAGACAGAGTAATGGAAAGTAATCAAGCTTAGGGAACTCAGTGGCTCCATCAATGTAATAACATCCATATTATAGGAGTCCCAGAAGAAGAGAGAGAAAAGGGGACAGAAAAGTCCTTTGAAAAGATAATAGATGAAACTTACCTAATTTGTGGAGATCCAGGAGGCACAGATCAAAATCAACAAAAGCAGATGCACACTATGACATTTTGTAATTGGCAAAATGATAAAGAAAAAAACATTTTAAGCAGCAAGACAAAAGAAGACAGTAATATAGAAGGGAAAACCCATAACATAAGCAGTAAGTTTTTCATCAGAAACTTTCCAAGCCAGAGGAAAATGGTATGATATATTCAAAGTGCTGAATGGGGGGGGGGGTATCCCTGGGTGACTCAGCAGTTCAGCACCTGCCTTTGGCCCGGGGCATGATCCTGGAGTCCCAGGATCGAGTCCCATGTCAGGCTCCTGGCATGGGGCCTGCTTCTTCCTCTGCCTGTGTCTCTGCCTCTCTCTATCATGAATAAATAAAGATAAAAAATCTTTTAAAAAATGCTGAAGGGGAAAATTCTGCAGCCAAGAGTAATCTATCAAGCAAAGTTATCATTCAGAAGATAAGGAAGTTTTCTTGACTGGCTCGGTCAGTAGAGCATTTGATTCATGAGGTCAATAGTTGAAGCCCCACATTGGATGTGGAATTTACATTTAAAAAATGCTTCAAACTTCAGATGCATATATTAATAAATTAAAAAAAATATAATTGAAGGAGAGATAAGGAGTTTCCTAGGCAAACAAAAACTAAGGGTTCATGACCACTAAACCAGTTCAACAAGAAATGTTAAAGGTGACTCTTTCAATGGAAAGGAGAGACCAAAATTGATAGTATATAGATGTAGGATACAGAAGAAGTAAAAATATTGAATATTTCCATAAAATAAACTAGTCAAGGAGCTCACAAAAGAATGAAAAACATGATAACATATACCTGATATATGGGGAGGAGAGAAATAAAGAATGGGTTGAAAATTAAATGACCATCAACTTATTATTGATTCCTATATGCAGAAGAGGTTATCACAAACCTAAAGATAACTATATATCAGAAACTGCTAATAAATATGCAAAGAATAATGATAAATCAAAATACATCAGTAAAGAAAATCAGCAAATCATGAAAGAGATAAAGGATCAGAGAAAATCTTCAGAAACAACCACAAAACAATTAAATGTCAATAAACACGGGGCTTTCAAAAATTGCCTTGAGTGTAAAGGGATCGAACACTCCAATTAAAAGACATAGAGTGACAGAATGGATAAAACAACAAGACCCATCAATATGCTGCCTATAAGAGACTCATTTTATACCTAAAGACATTTACAGATTAAACATGAGAGGATGGAGAAACATCTATCATGCCAACGGATGTCAAAAGAAAGCTGGAGTAGTAATATTTATATTGGAAAAAATAGACCTCAAAAGAAAGACTGCAACAATAGACAAAGAAGGAAACTATATAATAACAAAGGGGACAATTCAAGAAGATAAAACAACTGTACATATTTACGTACCCAACATGAGAGCACCCAAATGCATAAAACAGTTAATAACAAATATAAAGGAACCAATCAATAGTAGGGGACATCAACACCCCACTTACAGCAATGGATAGATCATCTAAACATAAAACAAGGAAACAATGGCTTTGAATGACACACTGGACCAGATGGACTTAACAGATACATTCAGAACATTCCATCCTATAAAAGCAGAATACACACTCTTTTCAAGTACACATAGAACATTCTCTAGAACAGATTACATATCATCCCACAAAAACAGCTTTAACAAATTCAAGAAGATTAGAGTACTACCATGAATCTATAAGAATTAGTCTGGAAAGACCACAAATACATGGAGTTAAATAACATACTATTAAACAATGAATGGGTCACAACCAGGAAATAAAGAAACAAAAAAGTACATGGAAACAAAAATGAAAAAAAATAATGGTCAAACACTTTTGGGAGGCAGCAAAAACTGATCTAAAAGGGATATTTATAGCAATATAGGTCTACTTCAAGAAATAGAAAAAAAATCTCAATTTTACCTTTTCACGTAAAGGAGCTAGAAAAGGCCAAACAAAATATAAAACGAGCAGAAGGAAAGAAATAATAAAGATTAGAACAGAAATAAGGATACCAAAACCAAAACAAAAAAAACAAAAACAAAAACAAAAAAGCCCAAAGAGGGATGGGAGATGGGGGGAAATCAATGAAACCAAGAGGCACTTATTTGAAAAAAGAAAAGAAAAAGAATAAAATTGATAAACACTTCACCAGACTTATCATGAAAAAACGAGAAAGGACTCAAAATTACAAATGAGAGAAATAACAGCCTACACCACAGAAATACAATTTTAAGAGATTATTATGAAAAACTATATGCCAAACTGGACAACCTAGAAGAATGGATAAATTCCTTCTTAGAAACAAACTACAAAAATAAAACAAGAAGAAATAGAAAATTTGAACAGACCAAAAACAAAGAAATTAAATCAGTTTAAAAAAGAAAGAAAAAAACTCCCAAACAAACTAAACTCCAGAGTCAGACAGCTTCATAAGAATTCTAAAACAAACAAACAAACAAACCAACAAACAAAAACATTTAAAGGTTAATACCTATTTTTCTTAAACTATTCTTAAAAAGTTGAAAAAGAGGGATCCCTGGGTGACTCAGTGGTTAAGTGTCTGCCTTCAGCCCAGGGTGTGATCCTGAAGTCCCAGGATCAAGTCCCATGTCAGGATCCCTGCAAGGAGCCTGCTTCTCCCTCTGCCCATGTCTCTGCCTCTCTCTCTCTCTCTATCTCTATCTATCTCTATCTCTCTCTCTACCACTCTATCTCTCTCTCTCTGCATCTCTCATGAACAAATAAAAATCTTTAAAAAAATTGAAAAAGAAAACATCCAAATTCATTCTATCATCATTACCCTGATACCAAAACCATTTAAAGACACCACTATAAAAGATAACTATAGGTCAATATCCCTGATGAACACAGATGCAAAAATCCCGAACAGAAAATACTAGCAAAGCAAATACAATAGACTAAAAAAAATATTCACTTCTATCAAGTGGTATTTATTCCTGAGTTGCAAGGGTGGCTCAATATTCATAAAAATAAATGCGATACATTACATCAATAAGAGAAATGATGAGAGCCATATGATAATTTCAATAGATGCAAAAAAAGCATTTGACAAAGTACAATATCTATTCACGATGAAAACCCTCCTCAAAGTAGGTTTAGAGGGAACAGACTTCAGCATAATAAAGGCCATATATGAAAATCCCACAGTTATCATCACCCTTAATAGGGAAAAACAGAGCTTTTTCCCTAAGGGAAGGCAAGTAAAGGATATACATTCCTGCCACTTTCATTCAATAGTTCTAGAAGCCCTAGCTATAGCAATCAGAAAATAAAAAAGAAATAAAAGGCATCCAAATTGGTAAAGAATGTGTAAAACTTACACTTTGCAGATGACATGATGTTATACATAGAAAACCTGAACGACCACCAAAAACCTGCTAGAACTGATAAAGGAATTCAGTAAAATCACAGGATTAAAAAAAAAATCAAAGGACATAATTCTGTTGCATTTCTATATACTAATAATGAAACAGCAGAAAGATAAATTAAGAAAACAATCCCATTTAGAATTACACCTAAAATAGTAAGATACCTAGGAATAAAATTAACCAAAGAGGTAAAAGGACCTGTACTCTGAAAACTATAGAATATGATCGAAATTGAAGACAACACAAAGAAATGAAAATTTTTTGCATGCTCACGATTGGAAAAACAAATATTAAAATGTCTGTATTACCCAAAGGAATCCCTATCAAATACCATCACATTTTTCTTAGAGCTAGAATGAATAAACCTAGAATTTGTATGGAACCACAAGAGATAGATCCCAAATACCCAAAGCAAACTTGAAAAAGAAAAGCAAATCTGGAGGCATCCAATTCTAGACTTCAAATTATATCACAAAACTATAGTCATCAAAACAGTATGGTCCTGGCACAAAAACAGATACATAGATCAAAAGAACAGAATAGGAAACCCAGAAACAAACCCACAACCATATGGTCAATTCATCTTTGGCAAAAGAGGCAGGAATATGCAGTATGAAAAAGATTCCTTCCAACAATGGTGTTGGGACAACTAGACAGCTATACGCAAAGAAATGAACTGGACCACATGTCACTCCATACACAAAAATAAACTTAAGGGCAGCTCGGGTGGCTCAGCGGTTTAGCACCACCTTCAGCCCAGGGTGTGATTCTGGAGTCCCGGGATCGAGTCCCACATCAGGCTCCCTGCATGTGTCTTTGTGCCTGCCTGTGTCTTTGTGCCTCTCTCTCTCTCTCTCTCTCGAATAAATAAATAAATCAAATCTTTAAAAAAATAAAATAAACAAAATAGAATAACTATCTAAGTATGAGGCCTAAATGTGTAAAAGTCTTAGAAGAGATCATAGACAGTAATTTCTCTGACAGGGGCTGTAGCAATAGTTTCCTACATAGGTCTTCTGAGGCAATAGAAATAAAAGCAAAAATAAACTGTGGAGAATACATCAAAATTAAAAGCTTCTGCACAGCAAAGGAAACAAAATTAAAGACAATCTATGGAATGAGAGAAGATATTTGCAAATAATGAATCTGATAAAGAGTTAGTGTCCAAAATATATAAGAACTTATACAACTCAATACCCCTCAAAGCCCAAACAATCCATTTACAAATAGGGAGATGACATGAAAGACATTTTCCCAAAGATGACATCCAAATAGTCAACAGAAATACAAAAAGATGCTCAATATCATTCCTTGGGGAAATGCAAGTCAAAACCACAATTAGCTATCACCTCACACCTGTCAGAATGGCTAAAATAAAAACCACAGAAACAACAGATCTGGGCGAGGATATGGAGAAAAGGAATACTGATACACTGTTGCTGGGAATGCAAACTGGTACAGCCACTGTGGAAAACAATTTGGAGGTTCCTCAAAAATTAAAAAGAGATACCCTAAAATACAGCTATGCCATGACTAGGTATTTACCCAAAAAATACAGTAACAGTAATTCAAAGGGATATATGCACCCTGATGTTTATAGCAGCATTATTTAAAATAGCCCAGTTATGGGGAACCCTGGGTGGCGCAGCGGTTTGGCGCCTGCCTTTGGCCCAGGGCGCGATCCTGGAGACCCGGGATCGAGTCCCGCGTCGGGCTCCCGGTGCATGGAGCCTGTGTCTCTGCCCCTCTCTCTCTCTCTCTCTCTCTCTCTCTCTCTGTGACTATCATAAATAAATAAAAATTTAAAAAAAAATAGCCCAGTTATGGAAGCAGCCCAAATATACATCAATTTATGAATGGATCAAGATACATACACAATGGGATATTATTCAGCCATAAAAATTGAAATCTTGCCATTTACAATGAAATGGATAGAGCTAAAGAGTGTAACATTAAGTAAAATAGGTCAGAGAAAGACAAATTACCATATTTTTTCACACATATGTGGAATTGAAGAAACAAAACAAGGGGTGCCTGGTTGGCTTAGTCAATTAAACATCTGACTTTGGCTCAAGTCATGATCCCAGGGTCCTGGATCTGCCTGCCACTCTTCCTGTTTCTGCATGTGCTCTCTTTGTGTGTCAAATAAATAAAAATCTTAAAAAAAAAAAAAAGCCAAGAAATAGACTCTTAACTAAAGGGAACAAACTAACTCTTACCAGAGGGGAGATGAGTGGGGGCATGGGTGAAATAGGTGATGGGCACTAAGGAGGGCACTTGTGATGAGCACAGGGTGATACACAAAACTGCTGTGTTACTACATTGTACACTTGAAACTAATAACACCATATGTTAACTAACTGGTATTAACATAAAAATCTAAAAAGTAGGGAAGCCTGGGTGGCTCAGCAGTTGAGCATCTGCCTTTGGCTCAGGGCGTGATCCCATGGTCCCAGGATCGAGTCCCACATCAGGCTCCCTGCATGGAGCCTGCTTCTCCCTCTGCCTATGCTTCTTTCCCTCTCTCTCTCTCTCTCTCTTTCTCTCTATCTGTGTGTGTGTGTGTGTGTTTCATGAATAAATAAATAACATCTTTAAAATAAAGAAAAAATCTAATAAGTAAAACTTGGGACACCTGGGTGGCTCAGTGGCAGAGCATCTGCCTTCAGCTCAGGGCATGATCTCAGGGTACTGGGATCAGGTCCCACATCAGGCTCCCCACAGGGAGCCTGCTTCTCACTCTGCCTATGTCTCTGCCTCTCTCTGTATGTCTTTAATGAATAAACAACTTTTAAGTCAAAATTAAAAATTAAAGATAAAAATAAATAAGTAAAATTATCCATATGAACCTGGAGACATAATAAGTCTACAAACTCATTGTAACTATATTGTGGTGGCCATATGCTGGGTAATTTAGTTGGCCACTTATGTCCACTTGTTTTACTATATTGACCATTTTACCAACTCAACTATTATAAAAGTAATTGTGGAGTCTTTGTTAAATGGGTCACTGGATTTTAAATGTCTGTTTTTATGTTGACAGTTAATATCTTCCCATTTTAACATTACAGAAATATGTACTACTGAAATACAATGAGCTGCAATAAACCAATGGCCTGATAATTTTTAACTAAGTATTTTAGAGTTCAAATTGCATACTTCATATTCATTGTTCTCCATTGGGTTTGTGAGAATTTCCCAAAACAAATACCTTCACAAGAAATTTTAAAACATAAAACTGGTAGAATTTACCATGAGTAACTTTTAAAAATCTATTATTTCTACTGCTATTAATGTGGAATCTACACAGATTAATCAGTATGCTGAAGGTTACATAAAACCTGAACTATAAATGGCAGGATTCAGAACACATCTTCAAATTATAAGCCTTGCTCTAGAACTTATGTTCATAGCAGTTATAGAACATATTGCTCCTTTGTCCAACAATGTTTTTGAAATACTTATCTTAATCATTTGGATGTTAAAATTCAATGAATATGATAAAAGTGTTTGAAACTTAATTTATTATGTCATACCTCTAATAAAAGTCTTCTGCCCAAGATAAAATTTAGTGGAAAATTTAGTTTTTGTTACACACTCTAATGTCCAATTGAGTTGAATTGCATATTAGAGTTTGAGATATATATTTCAAGAATACTAGGAAAAGTGCCAAGAATAAACTGAACCTGAACGAAGGAATCTGCCAGTATAAATACAAGATAGTAGATGTATAAAGCATCTGCATTGATGCAGACAGATGATAAAAAGAGCTACAAAAATGTAATCCCAATATTTTGGTCACTCAAGGTCTTTTCAATCTATCTGTGGAATTTTAATCTCTTCTATCTTATTTCAGCCTTCACCATAACTCTGGTACTCATTTCCAATCCCTTCCTTCAGTCATTACAGGTCAAGTCTGTCTTCACATATGGACATTTTCAATTCACAATTTCATTCTCAGGATCATCAGAAATTTCTTTTATCTTTTGCAAGTGATCTTTAGATTCTTTAATCTTCCTTCAGATATCTTTGCATTTCCATTAAACTGCATGTCTCCTCTAATAAAGTTTAGGCATTTTCAATTTTGGAAAGCTTTAAACATATTTTAAGGTAGTGTTAGAGACTTCCAATGGACTTTAGAAATGCAGAAATTCAAAGTTCTATCACATTTCCTTGTTTTAACTCTCTGGTTAAACTAATTCTTAAGGCAAATGGTTCTTAACACTTGTACATCTGAATAATATGGAGTCTTATAAAAATTCAAACACAGAGGATTCCCCAGAATCTTTAGTGGGGGACATAAGCATCAGTAAAATTTAAAAGCCGTTTAGGTGATTACAGTGTACACTCCAGTTTGAGAACCCTTGGACTAGAATTTTCTTCTTGTTAATTGATCAGATTATATTTTGTATGTCCCTCTCACCACAGTGTATAAACCATTGAGGCAGGTAATTAGGCTGTCTCTTTCTTCACCCTATAATTCAGCCCCTAAAAGAATTCCTGAGAAAGCATGTAGCAAAGAAATCTGTTAAAAGAATAAAGAAATGAATGCTACTTCAGTTATTCCAGGTGTCTATAATTTTATGACTTTCTCATGGTTGAAATTCTCTTCCTCAGATCTGCAATTTTAGGAAGATACTTTTAAAAGTATCCCAGAGATATCTACACCCACATGTTAAACAGGTTTAAAATGGCTCATTAAAACCAAATGATATAGAATTAAATTAGCAGAATGAATGACCTTCCCAGTATTCTGAACATGAAACATAGCATCATTTTTTTCTGGTTCTGAACTACTTGGAAAACTACAATTCAGAAGGTTCTGTATCAAGCATGGAATCACCACACACTTTAATAGTTACCTGATGATGATGTGGTATTTATGCATTTTTAAAATTTTCTGTACATTTTTAGCTTGTATTATAGCATGCTTTAAGTGGTAAAAGTTTAATTTTACTGTAACTTTTATCCCATGTACCTTACAAATACCAAAATATAAATAAAGCTAACAATTTTATACATTAAAAAAATAAAGAGTTCTTGACTACAGCACTCTTCAGAGACTGGAATGTACTAGCTGTACACCCAAGTCTGGTGTGGGGAGGGCAGCTCTCACATGGGAGCTGTCAGCTGCTACAGCCTTTATTTTTTTAAAAAAATATTTTATTATTTATTTATTTATTTATTCATAGAGACAGAGAGAGGCAGAGACACAGGCAGAGGGAGAAGCAGGCATCATACAGAGAGCCTGACATGGGACTCCATCCAGGGTCTCCAGGATCACATCCTGGGCTGCAGGCGGCACTAAACTGCTGCGCCACTGGGGCTGCCATGCTACAGCCTTTAGATGAAGAACCCCTGGATTAATGTAACGGTTTTAGCAGAAGTCCTATTGCTGTGAGCTGGGAAGTGAATTCATGTGAGTGGAATTCATGTGAGTGGAATGGAAGAAGAGAATAAAGGAAGGACACCATTGGGTGCTATCCAGAGGGGTGGAAGTGTAGCTCCCAGTAAATCCTACTAATACCAGGGAAGCATAAAGGAGGGGTAATTTTTTTGAGGGAAAAATGTTTGAAGTCCATTTGGTTTTTGTTTGTTTTTTAAAGATTTTATTTTTTTTATCCATGAGAGACAGAGAGAGGCAAAGACATAGCCAGAGGGAGAGGGAGAGGCAGTCTCTTCCTGGGGAGCCTGATGTGGGACTCCATCCCGGCATTCTGGGATCATGCCCTGAACCAAAGGCAGGCGCTCAACCACTATGCCACCCAGGCATCCCTTGAAGTCCATTTGTAAGGGAAGAATAGGAAGTAATGAAATAATGCCCAAATTTGGAGTCTGTTAAACCAGGAAACCTTGCTCTCTTCAGAAAATAATTGATGAGAGATAAGGTAGAAAGGACATTTCCCTTAGAAGGACCCAAAGCACTTTAAAATTTTTAAAGGAATACAATAGTTGTTAAAACCACTTTTGTTGCCATAATAGATGAAGTACTTCACATTTAAACAGTAACCAGAATTCTCCTATCACGTTTCATTTCCACAAAGAACTTTAGAGGACTTGAAAGGATTTTTAAAGTTTAAATATTTACCTTGTAGAATTTAAACACTGTTTTGTTGAAATTTGTTTATCTTTTATATAGTTTATTATTACCAATCTTATTGTGCATGTGAATATGTGTATGAAAAGTAAAGAATCTTGTTGAAACAGGGCTGGAAATCTGTAGGCATTTTAAATCTATTCTTAATTACTATAGTATGCAGTTTAATGACTTACCGAATTCACAATGGAGACAAAAGTTTTGCTCAAATTGTCGATTTTGAATATTTTGGAGAATTTATGGTCAGTTATCCTACTTCATGGATTCACATGCCAGGGGGCTTTTATTCAATTTTCAGAGAAAAATAAAAATAGTATGCATTGAACAGAAGGGAGAAGTGCTCCAATCTACCCTAATAAAACCTTTTATCATTTCTTCTTCCCTCAGGAGCAAGATATATAATGATGAACTTTTTAGAATATTTATGGCACACTTCTCACTGTTACCATGAGTTACGGCTTAAAGCAAGGTTTGCAAACTCAAATGCCTATAGGGGGTGGGAAGATAATGTGAATGTTTGAAATACGCCAGGTTGAAAAATATTCTTCACTTACAGGGGAAAAAAAAAGTATTTCTTATCTTTTGAAACATGTAGCCCTCTGGGTCAATTTTTATTTTTCCCACTCGTGAAATAGATAAGGATACAAGTAGAGGTTTGCTTTCCTCTTAACCCTGCTCTAAGAAAAATAAAAGTGAAAGGGTGATGCTGCAAGTCCCTGCTCCTAGACCTAAGTGCTGCTATGACAACAGGGAATGATGGGAATGTAGCAAAGTGGCCTGTTGAATACTTACTCAAAAGTACAACAGCAATCTGAATCCAGTAAAGTGTTGGCATGCCAACAGAGTCAATCTCCAAAAAGTCCAGAGGAGCTGGAAACCTATATCTTTACATAGAAGTTGCTTTCAAGAAAATTGTCCAATAAGTCTTTTATTTTTAAATACTCTCCAGTATGCATAGCGGGTAAAGAAAGTAAAAGATGTTATCAGATCTAACTTTGATCCACCATTTTATAATCTTTATTTCATCTTTTTAAATTAATTAATTTATTTATTTGAGATAGAGCGAGTGAACAAGCATAGGAGAAGGGGTGGGGGGAAGAGCAGAGGGAAAGAGAAAAGCAGACTGCCCTCAAGCATGGAGATCAACAAGGGGATTGATCTCACAACCCTGAGATAATGATCTGAGCCAAAATCAAGAGTTGGATGCTCAACTAACTGAGCAACCCAGGAACCCCACCTTTACTTCAGAATTAAATATTAAATAAAATCAAGTACTTTTTAAGAAAATTTTATGTCCATATGTAAAAGAAGGAAGTTGGATGTTTACATAATATACAAAAATTCACTCAAAATAGATTAAAACCTAAAAGGGACTAAGACTTAAAACTATTACACTCTTAGAAGAAAACAGAGGAAAATATTTGTGACATAAGATTTGGCAATGAATTCTTGGATAGAACATCAGAAGCACAGGCAACAAAATAAATAAGCAAATGGGACTATGCAAAACTTAACTTTGGCATGGCAAAAGAAATTAACAGAGTGAAAAGACAATCTATAGAATTGAAAAAAAAAGAACTCATATTTGACAAGGAGTTAATATCTAGAATATATAAGGAACACCTATAACAACAAAAAAAGATTGGATTTAAAAATAGGTCAAGGACTTAAATAGGTATTTCTCCAAATAAGATATATAAATGACTAACAAGAACATGAAAAGATATTCAACCCCACTAAGCATTAGAGAAATATAAGTCAAAACAGCAATGAGATGTTAATTTATACCCATTAAAATAGACACTGTCAAACAGAAAATAACTGTTGGCAAGAACGTAGAAAGGTTGGAATCCTTGCACACTGCTCAGAATGTAAAATGGTAGTAACTATTATGGGGAATAGATTGGGGGTTCCTCAAAAAATTTAACATTATCTAGTAATCCCACTTCCAGATATATATCCAAGAACTCAGAGCAGGACCCTGAAGAGATATTTTCATAATAATAATTCTTTACATTAGCCAAGAGGTAGAAATAATCCAACTTTCTATTTACAGATGAATGAATAAAGAAACTATAGGAGCACCTGGGTGATTTAGTCAGTTAAGTGCCTGTCTCTTGATTTTGGCTCAGGTCATGAGATGGAAGCCTATATAGGGCTCAGGTACTGGGCATGAAGCCTGCTTAAGATTCTCTACCTCCCCTCCTACTCCTCCACTTCTCTCTTTCTCTCTCTCCTACACCCAAAATATGATATAGAGGAGGATAGTCCAAGATGATAGCATAGGAAAATGCTACCTGTACCCACTTCATCCTGTGGACATGCCAAATCTATACCTATATATAGGACAATCTTTCTGAAGAAGTGAGGGCTGATTGAATAGCTTCTGCATAACAAATTATAGAGGGACCATGTAGAGAAAGGTAGGAGAGATGGAGACACTATAAGGACATCAATCCCACCCCCAACACAGGGAAAGAAAATTATTAAGGGGCCTGGGAAAAGACTTGCCCATCCTAGGGCACATTAAAAAAAAAAAAAAAAAAAAAAAAAAAAAAAAAGCAGTGATTTAGAGGGCAACTTGATAAGTGAAGGAAATTCATTTATTAATCCAAGAGCATACACCAAATGGACAGGGAACTGCTAGATTTCTTTCTGGGGTTGGAGAAACTGGCACATATAATTTTTTACAGTACCTTTCCATCTTAGTAGTGCAAGCAGGGGCAAGGTACAAGTGTTCTTTTCCCCTGGGGCATTGACCCATACCAGCTCCAGCCATGTCAAGGCAAACCCAGCCTGATATGCCCCAGTTTCCCCACTACCACACCTCAAGTCATCCCACCAAGGCAGCCTCAGAACAGAGTATCCCAGGACTGCCCAAATCCAGCTATACTGAGAAGGTAGCCTCAGCACATCATGCCACAGGACACTTCTGGCCCACACCTGCTCTAGCCTCAGCATTTCTACAAGGCATCTCCCGCACAGCATGCCATAGGCTCTCCCATTGCATGCTTGCTTCAGCTTCAGCCAACCTGCCAGGCAACCCCAAAGTGGAACACTTTGATACCTCTTGGCCTATGCCCACTCCACCTCTAGCCATCCCAGCATGGTGGCCCTGGTGCTGAGCATCGTAGAACCCTAAGCCCACTCCAGCCTCAACCATCACACCAAGGCAGTCCCAGAATATCACATACTGTTCCAGAAAACCTTGGACTATACCTGCAACAACTCTGGATGACCTATCAAGGCAACCATGAAGAGGCACATCCTGGAGGTAATACCTCAACCCCTGGCCTCTGCACATTTTAGCTCCAACTGTCCTGTCAAGTTGGCCCAGGTGTAATACACCTGGGATGTTCCTGACTCATGCCTGATGCAGTTCCAGCCAATGTGCTAAAACTGCCAAGTACACCAGACTACGCAGGGAATGCTCCCACAGAAGGCTACTCATTATAGATAAGTAGCTTGTCTACAGAAAGTAGACATACAGAAAGTCAAATGAAATGAAGAGACATAAATATGTTCCAAATGAAAGACCAAGATAAAACCCCAGGGGAAAATTTTTTAAAACTCTAATACAAGCAATAAAAGTTAAGTTCTTTGATAAATACTTCAAAGTAATGATCATTGATGCTCACTGAACTCAGGAGAAGAATTGAGGACCGCAGTGAGAACATCAGCAAAGAAAAATAAAATAAAAATCAGAGCTGAAAAATGCAATAACAGAAATGAAAAATACACCTGAAGGAGTTAATAACAGATTAGATGATACAGAAGAATGGATCAGTAATCTGTAAGAGAGAATAGTGGTAATCACTGAGTCAGAAAAGGAAAAAGAGGGCGGCCCGGGTGGGTTTAGCACCACCTAAAGCAGTTTAGCACCACCTTCAGCCCAGGGCCTGATCCTGGAGACCTGGGATCGAGTCCCACATTGGGTTCCCTGCATGGAACCTGTTTTTCCCTCTGCTTGTGTCTCTGCCTCTCTCTCTCTCTCTCTCTTTATCTCTGTCTCTCATGAATAAATAAAATATTTTTTAAAATAATTGTTTTCTTTTTTCCTTTCTTTTTTGAAGATTTTATATTTCTTTATATATATTATATATAATATATATAATATATATAAACACACACACACATATATATGGATAGAATGTTTATATATATATATATATATATATATATATATATATATATATATTTCTGAATGAGAAAACTTACAACCAAGAATAATAGACCTGGGAAGATGATCTTTTAGAAATGAAAGAAAGTTTACAAACAACACCAAAGGAGTTCAGTACCACTAAAATAGTACTACAAGAAATACTAGTGTCTATTTTTAACACCAAGGGATATAACAAGAAGGAAATATGAAAGAAAAACTTTAAATATATATTAAAGGCAGTGGGTTAAAAACCTAGAAAGCTAGTAAGATGGTTAAAAAGACAAAAATACTAAGAACACAATAACTACAATAACTTGTTAAGGGATTCAAAAAATAAAAAGTTATAAATTAGGACTTGAAAAACAAAACATGGAGGGGGTCAAACTGTAGTGCTTTTAAAATGTACTTGACTTACATGATTATCAGGATAAAATAGACTGCCATATGTGTATGAAATTATATATATATAATATGTATCATACATATGTATATGATATGTATGAAACTCATGGCAACCACAACCCAAAAACCATGTAAGAGAAACACCCCAAAAAAGGAAACCCAGAAAAAAAAAAAAAAAAAAAAAAAAAAAGGAAACCCAAACATAACATCAAAGAAACCATCCAATCACAAGGGAAGAAAGCAAGAGAAGAGGAACAAGAGCTACAAAACAAAGAGAAAACAATTGAAATGACAAGGAGTACATAGCTATCAATAATTACTTTAAATGCAAAGGACTAAATGCTTCAATCAAAAAAAAATAGGGTGGAGAAATGGATAAAGAAACAAGAGCCATCTACAAGAGACTCACTTCAGATCTAAAAATATATACAGACTGAAAGTGAAGGGATGGAAAAAGATATTACATGCAAATGGAAACCAAAAGAAAGCAATACCCATATCAGACAAAATAGATTTTAAAACAGATTGTAACAAAAGACAAACAAGGTATTACATAATGATAAAGTGGTCAACACAAGAACAAAATATAACACTTATGAATATTTATTAACCCAACATAGGAACATCTAAATACATAAAGCAAATATTAATAGTCATAAAGCAAGAAACTGACAGAGATAAAATATCAGGGGACCTTAATAACACATTTATATCAATGGCTAGATCATCCAGCAGAAAAATCAATAAAAAATTGACCTAAAATGACACAATACACCAAATGTATATAATAAATATATACAGAGCATTTCACCTAAAATCTGCAGAACACACTTTTTTTTAAGTGCACATGGAACATTTTCCAAGACAGGTATTGTATGTTAGGCCATAAAGTACATATCTACAAATTCAGGAAAACTGAAATCAGAAGACTGAAGTCTCTATAATTTCAAGAAGACTGAAATCATATCAAGTCTCTTTTTCCAACAATGGTGTGAAACTGGAAATCAACTATAAGAAGATGGCTCAGACAGCAAAGCACACAAGTCTTGATCTTGGGTTCATGAGCTCAAGCCCTCTATCAAGCCTACAACTTACTTTTAAAAATAAAATGAAATTTAAAAATGAAATCAAGTGGAAAAAAGGACATGGAGAAAAAACACGCCATTCAAAAATCAAAAGGTCAATGAATTCAAAGAGGAAAGTTTTTAAAATCTTGAAACAAGTGAAAATGAAACACAAGTGACTAAATCTGTAAGACACAGCAAAAGCCATTCTAAGAAGTAAGTTCATAGCAATACAGGCCTACATAAAGAAACAAGAAAAATTCTGAATAAACTAATTTTAAACCTAAAAGAACTAGAGAAAGAATAAAAAAAACCCAAAGTTAGTACAAGAAGGGAAATAATAAAGATGAATGTGAAAATAAATGAAATAGGAACTGAAAAAACAACATAAAAGATCAGTGAAACTAAAAGCTGCTTTTGAGGAGACAAAGTAAAATAAAATCAATAAATAGCACACACAAGGAAGAAAGGGCTCAATAAATAATATTTTTAAATGAAAGAAGTTACAAATGACACCAGAGAAATACCAAAGATCATAAGATACTACTACAAAAATTGTATGCCAAATTAGAATATCTAGAAGAAATGGATAAATACCTAGAAACACACAACATTCCAAGACTGAATCACAAAGTAATAGAAAATATGAATAAGATAACAAGAAATGAAATTAAATAAAAATATTAAAAACTCCCCAAAAAATCAAAGGTTGAGGACCAAGGGCTTTTGCAGGTGAATTACATAGAACACTTAAAGAGTTTGTACGTATTCTCAAATCATTGCAAAAATTGAGGAAGGAATGCTAACAAACTCATTTTACAAGACCAGAATTAACCTGATACCAAAAATCAGATGAACATAGCAAACAAAAGAAAATTATAGATCAGTATCCTTGATAAACATAGATATAAAAATCCTGAACAAAATATTAACAAGTAATTCAACAATACAATAAAAGGATCACATACCACAATCAAGTGGGATTTACTCAGAGTTATAAACTTCTGGTTATAAATAATCATGAGAATGTAATGTACACCATAGGGAATACAGAAAATAGCATTGTAATAACTTTGTGTACTGACATACTAACTGGACATATCACAGGAATCATTCAGTAATGTGTAAAAATATTGAATCACTATGATGTACACCTAAAAACAGTGTATATTCTATGTCAGTTATACTTCAAAAAATGATAAAATGAAGAGTAATAAAATTGAAATTAATAAAGTAGAATAAAAATGTTGAATAAATACTATAGATGGTTATTTAAAGTATATATATACTTTAATATACATGAAATATATATATATATATGAAAGATCAAGCTCCCAGCATGCCTGTTAGAAAAAGTAAGGGAAGATATAATCATTAAGACGGTAAATATGTGTTTTAATCACATTAAAAAAAAAAAAAACATTTTAAGTGGACTCATTTGCATGAGCATTACAATTTAGAAGGCATTTTAAGATTTAATAATACCCTTGCCTTTCTTTGACTATAAAATGCAATATATTTAAGAATTTAATTTAATTTTTTAAAGATTTTATTTATTTATTAGAGAGACACAGAGAGAGAGGCAGAGACATAGGCAGAGGGAGAAGCAGGCTCCACGCAGGGAGCCCTATGTGGGACTCCATCCCGTGACTCCAGGATTACGCCCTGGGACAAAGGCAGACACTCAACCACTGAGCCACCCAGGCGTCCCAAGAATTTATTTTAAACTAAAAGAGAAATACACATGAACCAGGAACAGCAATTTACCACTGCTTCATTACCAAACCAATTTTAAATGTCTAAGAATTTAACTAAATAATTCACCCAGTAAAACCACATAAATTATTGCTTCCTAGACTTAAGTACAAATTTCTAAAGGGAACACTGTCTATAATATTCCTCCAGATAAATGCCAATAGCATCAACAGAAAGAAGTATGCTTACTATAATAGCTGAAGAGCAGTACTAGTACATGAAGTTCTGGTCTGAGTTTTGACACTCAGTGTGCCCATAGATTCACATGTTAAGGAGAACCAATTTTTCAAAAGGAGATATCACTATGAGAAATTTTTACTTCTGCAAATGTAGAGAAGTGAACTTTCATGATTACTGTTATAATAAAGTTTAATTTACTCACACACAGCTCATGCACACCCACATATACACAATTAGTTTAAGAACTAATTAAAATAACTCCATTTCTGATATCTGACTATATAACTTTTTTCATTGAAAAATACCAAGTGCTTTCTTTCCCTCTTAGGTAATGTTCTTTCTCTAGCTCTACCTATTTAATTATCTTGTTACTCGGAGAGATTTCTTTAGAAATGGCAAATGATTTTCATGCAATCTATATAATGCCAACATGTTGAAAAATATTTAAACTCAAAGGAGAAGTGTGAAAAGCATATTACTGTTCTTGATGCTGAGTCACATAAAACTAGGAGAAAATTGCACTTTTTCCTGATTTATAGGCAAGCAGCTATCACAGTTTGGAATGAAGATTTTTATGAATGCTTTCATAATTTCCATCTGGATACCACTTACGACCATTCTCAATATATGGGAGAAAGGTATATTCGCTGTAAAGATTAGTGAGTTAAATTACTCTTATTTGTAAGTATATTTTTGGATATTGATTTTAGAAGTAGAAAAGAGTATTTAAGAAAAGGATGAAAAATGTCTTCCATGTTGCATCTATTCATGTTAATAGCTGTTGAGTTCTTTAGCTTCCATGATACTATATATAATACTAAAACTGGGTGGCCTTATATTTAACATCCTTCTTTAAAAAAAAATTAACATCTAGAACCAGGAACCAAAATCTTAACAAGCCATGCCTCAATATTTGAATTACCAGGCTTAACTTTTTCTTATACTTACAAATGATCAACTCAACTATCTGGTATAATCTTTTATTTCACTATAGCTAGGTCTTTGGTTTTTGGCTTCATTTCTTTCTGCATTGATGGTATCTATTTGCAAATAATATATTATTTATAAACTTACTGTAGAAATGAAAGAATCAATGTAAAACAACAACTTTTTCAAGCAATGCATATAAATATTCAGCAAAGAAAAATTGATATTTGGTGATAAACCTGATGGAAAAGGCTGTAGAAAAACCCAATCATTGTAATTGCCTGAACACAAGGCATTTATTTTCAGTTTCTCACTTTTCAATGGTATAAGAAGCTACAAATTAAAACAGATCTCAGGAATAGTCATAGGTCATTAGACTATTCTAATATAGTGTCTATCTCCTAGAAAAATGTGTCTATCTCTCTAAAATATGCACAAGTTATAAAATATTTGGAAAGATAGCAATTACATAAATGTATATTTTAATATATACTCTACCAAACTAAAATAGGGGCCAAAGCTATATGTTGTTTTACCTTATTTTTTTTCATTTGCCAAAATGAAATGTGTTGTAATCACACATTTCTATGAATTTACAAACTTTCTGAGCAATTAGCGAAGATATGCAACAGATAAGAAGCAAGGGTGTTTAAAGTATATTTATTTCTAATTTGATCCTTATTTATTCTGCATGTGTGTTACTTCAAAGGAATGCTATATCCTAAAAGTCACAAAAGACTATTAAATAGATCCTTTTGTCCTTGGTTTCTTTTTTTTTTTTTTTTTAAATTTTTATTTATTCATGATAGGCACACAGTGAGAGAGAGAGAGGCAGAGACACAGGCAGAGGGAGAAGCAGGCTCCATGCACCGGGAGCCTGACGTGGGATTTGATCCCGGATCTCCAGGATCGCGCCCTGGGCCAAAGGCAGGCGCCAAACCGCTGCGCCACCCAGGGATCCCCTTGTCCTTGGTTTCAAGACAAGTGTATCAGGTTATCTTCATCAAATTGGACTTTTCCATTTTAATAATACCTTCAAATGTCTCAAGCACATACAGTGTTTCAGCATCATGCTAAAATGTAAGTATTATTACAATTTAACCTCATAATAATGGGTGAGGAGTTTAAGGCTTAAAAGTCAGTTAGGTTTTGTTCACACAGCTAGTTAGAAACTGAAAGACATTAAATTAAATACTATGATTACTTTTCTGAATAAAGTATTTGAGTCTCTCCAAATTCATACGATGAAACTCTACCTACCCCCAATGTGATAAGGTTAGGAAGTGGGGCCCTTCAGGAGATGATTAAGATTAAATGGAGTTTTAAGGTTGGAACCCACATGATGGAATTAATGTCATAAGAGTTAGGATAGCATTTGCTCCTTCTCTGTTGTGTTGGAATACAATGACAAGATAGCCATCTATAAGCCGGAAAGCAGGCCTTTAACAGACACCAGATCTACCAGGCCCTTGATCCTGAACTGCTAGCCTCTAGAACTGGAGAGAAATAAAAGTTTGTTGTTTAAGCTACTTAATATATGGTATTTTGTTACAGCCACCTGAATTGTTAGTGAATATTTCTCCAAATATGAAACAAAATTTATATATTCAGAGTTCTAATTTTAAAATCTAAGTTTCCAAAGAAAACAATTTTTTGAGAAATTTTTACTCTCCTTCTTCTTTAAGTTGAAAAATAGGTAAGTCAGCTAGCTTAGAATTACTTTTCTCCCAGATACAAAGGTAGACACAAGAGAAAAAATACAGAAAGGGAAATATCTGCTCAAGAATTCCTAATGATAATCATTTTATTATGTGGGTTAGAGATCTGAATTCATACTAGCAGTGCAGTAACTTCAAAAGTGATAAGATTTATTAGTGCCCATGATATGATGTGGTGAGAAGAGTAATTCACCACTGTAGTCATCTTTCTCCAAACCCTAGTCTAACCATGAGGAAAAGATCATCCAAACCTAAACTGAGTGAAATTCTATAAGATATCTGACAAGTAATCCTCAAATTTGTCAAGATGACCAAATCAATGAAAGATGGGAAAACTGCCACAGAAAAGACAAGATTAAGGAAGCATGACAACTAAGTGTGTTGTGTTATCTTGAGTGGGATACTAGAAAATAAATAGAACATTGGTGATAATGCCAGTGAAATATGAATAAAACCTAGAGTTTAACATCCCAATCAGGATTCCTGGGTGGCTCAGTGGTTGAGCTTCTGCCTTTGGCCCAGGGCGTGATCCTAGAGTCTGGGATCGAATCCCACATTGGGCTCCCTGCATGGAGCCTACTTCTCCCTCTGCCTGTGTCTCTGCCTCTCTCCCCCTCTCTCTCTCTCAATCTGTGTGTCTCTCTCGTGAATAAATAAAATCTTTAAATTAAAAAAAGTATCCCAATGTTGTTGGTTTTTTTTTTTTAGTTAGAACGAATTTACCATGATAATACCATATTAACAATGAGAACACTAAGTACAAGGAATGCTCTGTGCTATATTTGCAATTTTTCTGTGAACTTAAAACTATCTTAAAATAGTTTATAAAGTCTAAAATAGACTTTATTTTAAAAAATAAAAGAGCTCAGATTTACAATAAAATTGAAAATAACCCTGAGTTTGTAGTGTCCATAATTATTTGAGAAGCAAATTCAAATCCTCTCTTGAGGAACATAATCCCAAACAAGTCTTCAAAAAGCCCACAAATGATTGAGCAGTCCTGTTAATTAGCATAGCAACAGAGGCACCTGCTATAGAAGGCAGTAATCCTAGAAGCCAGCTTTTGCTGTACTGTACCGTAAACTGTGAGCCCCACAAGTCACATGACTACTTTTCTGGCACAAACTAGAACTAGCCACAGTGCAGCCAGACCCTCCCCAGAGGATCAGCACATTCTTGCTGGACCTGCTTCCCAAAATTTGGAGCTTTGAAACCCAGCCAAGTGCCTGAAATAAAACATAGGAGTACTGTACCACCTGGTAGGCAGACTGTGTAGACACAGAGTGAAAGCAAGGTTTGGTGGAACCCTAGGACACAAGAAGGGAGATTGCTCACTCTTCTGTGAGGGCTTCCTGAACAGCAGGGAGCACAAACTCCCCATTCTGGGGAGGAGAGAATGTGGTGATGCGATTTCCCCCCCGCCTATCAACAGGAAGACTTCATTGAGCAACACAGTGCCCCCAGTGGAGGCTGGAGCCTCTTAGACCAAGCCCCCTCCACTGCACCTTGTGGGTTCATCTTTACTAGGGAAGTCATCCTGGAGGCCCCTCCCTCAGAAGACCAGCACAAATCCCCCAAATGCACCCAACTCTACTGATCATAGAGGGCTGCAAAACTTCAACTTCAGCTCTAGGGGAAATAGGATCTAGTCTTTCCTAACAAAAAGATCAAAACACACCTAGTTAAAACTTGTCACACTGGACAAGGTCCAAACACACACACTCGACAAGGTCCAAACACCCACCATTGTAGGCAAGGAGAAACTCTGCATATGACTGAGGGAAAGAGCAGCCAAAACACAACAGAGTATACACAGCATACACCAAAATAACTCTGAAAGTGCCAGGCCCTGGACAGTATATGATTCCTTATTGTAGCCTTTACTCTCAGGAGCAGGAAATGCAACAGTTTTTCCTAATACACAGTAGACAAAGAACCAGGCATAATGTTGAGATGAAGAAATTCATCCCAAGAGAAAAAAGAGGAAGAAGTCATAGCCAGGGACTAACCAAAAAGTTATAAGTAATATGACTAAATGAGAGTTAAAAATGACAATCATAAGAATACTAACTGAACTAGAGAAAAGCATAGAAAAAAAAAAAAAAAAAAACAACCAAGAACAGATTCTTAAATGAAGAGATAAAAGACCTAAAAGCTAATCAGGCCGAGATTTAAAAATGCTATAACTGAGATGCAAAACTAACTGGATATACTGACAAGAATGGAAGAAGCAGAGGAACAAATCAGTGATAGAGAAGAAAAAATTATGGAAAATAAGCTGAAAAAAAAACAGAAAGGAAAATGTACATCAGGAATGTAAACTCAGGGAACTCAGTGACCCCATAAAGCATAAAAATATTTGTATCATAGGAGTCCCAGAATAAGAGGGGAAAAAGGGGGAAAAGGTTTATTTGAGCAAATTATAGCTGAAAACTTCCCTAATCTGGGGAGGGGAATAGTGAAACACAAAAGGCACAGAGAACTCCCATTAAAATCAATGAAAACTGGCCAACATCAAGACATATTGTAGTAAAATTTTAAAAATACACAGACAAAAAAATCTTGAAACGATCAAGGAGGGAAAAAGTCCTTAGCGTACAAGGGAAGACAAATAAGAGTTGTAGCAGCAGATGTGTCCACAGAAACTTGCAAGCCAGAAGAAGGTGGCATAATACGCTCACTGTGGTGAATGGGAAAAATATGCAGCCAAGAATACTTCATCCAGTAAAGCAGTCATTCAGAATAGAAGGATAGAGAAAGAGATTTCCCAAACAAAAACTAAAGGAGTTTGTGAGTACTAAATTATCTCTGCAAGAAATATTAAAGGGACTCTTTGAAGGGCAAAGAAAGACCAAAAGCAACAAAGACTAGAAAGGAACAGAGAACACCAGAAACACCAATTTTACATGTAATGGCATGTAAAATGCCATGTAAAATGGCACCCATCAATAATCACTCTGAATGTAAATGAATATTCCAATCAAAATACATAAAGGTATCAGAATAAATAAAACAAGACCCATCTATATGCTGCCTACAAGAGACTAATTTTAGACCTAAAGACACCTGCAGATTGAAAGTGGGAGGATAGGGAACCATCTATCAGGCTAATGACGTTAAAAGTAATCTTGAGTAGCCATATCAGACAGATTTATTTATTTATTAACGAGAGACAGAGAGAAAGAGGCAGAGACATAGGTAGAGGGAGAAGCAGGCTTCTTGCAGGGAGCCTGATGCAGGACTTGATACCTAATCCTGGGATCATGCCTGAGCCAAAGGCAGAAGCTTAACCACTGAGCCACCCACGCATCCCCATATCAGACAGATTTTAAAATAAAGATTGTAACAAGATGAAGAACAGAATCACATCATAACTAAGGAGTCTATCCAACAAGATAATCAAACAATTGTAAATATTTATGCCCCTGACTTGGGAGCTCCAAAATACATAATTCAATTAATAACAAACATAAAGAAACTCATTGATAATAGTACAGTAATACTAAGGGCTTTACCACCCCATTTACACCATTGGATAGATTTAAGCAGAAAATGAATAAGGAAACAATGACTGTGAATGAGACATTGGACAAGATGAACTTATCAGATATATTCAGGACATTTCATCTTAAAGTAGAATACACATTCTTTTTGAGTGCACATGGAACATTCTCCAGGACAGATCACATACTGGGTAACAAATCAGCCATCAACAAGTACAAAAAGATTGAGATCATAACACACATATTTTCAGGAATACAACACTATGAAATTTGAAATAAGTCACAAGAACAAATTCAGAAAGACCACAACATACCTGGAGGCTAGATGACATCCTACTGAAGAATGAATGAATGAACCAGGAAATTAATGAAGAAATTTAAAAATACACAGAAGCAAGTTAAAATGAAAACATGACAGTCTAAAATCTTTGGGATGCAGCAAAAGCAGTCATTAGAGGGAGGCATATAGCAATACAAACCTATGTCAAGATGCAAGAAAAATCTCAACTACACAACCTAAACTTACACCTAAACTAGCTAAAAAAGGAACAGCAAATAAAGCTTAAAGCCAGCAGAAGAGGAGGAAAAATAAAGATGAGAGCAGAAATAAATAATACAGAAACAGAACAGTAGAATAGGTTGACAAAACTAAATGCTGGTTCTTTGAAAGAATTAATTGATAAACCCTAACCAGACTTATCAAACAGAAAAGAGAAAGGATCCTAAAAAAATCATGTAGGAAGAGGAAAGATCACAACCAATACCACAGAAATACAAACAATTATAAGAGAATATTATGAAAAATTATATGCCAACAAACTGGGCAATCTGGAAGAAATGGATAAATTCCTAGAAACATACAATCTACCAAAACTGAAACAGAAAGAATTAGAAAATTTGAGCAGACCTATAATCAGGAAAGAAAGTGAAATGGCAATAAAAAAATTTCTCAACAAAAGTCCAGGACCAGATGATTTCCAAGGGGAATTCTACTAAACATTTAAAGAGTTAATACCTATTCTTCTCAAACTGTTCCAAAAAAATTTGAAATGGAAGGAAAACTTCCAAAGTCATTCTAAGACTAGCATTACCTTGATTCCAAAACCAGACAAAGACCCCACTAAAATGGGGAATTACAGGCCAAAATCTCTGATGAAAAACATTCCATGCTCATGGACTAGAAAGACAAATATTGTCAAAATGTCTATTTTATCCAAAACATTCTACACATTTATGTAATCCCTATGAAAATACCACAAGCATTTTGCTTAGGGCTAGAACAAACAATTCTAAAATTTGTATTGAACAGCAAAAGAACCCAAGTAGCCAAAGAAATCTCAAAGCAAAGCAACGCTGGGGGTATTACAATCCTGGACTCAAGCTGTATTTCAAATCTGTAATTATCAAGACACTATGGTATTAGCACAGAAAACAGACACATAGATCAATAGAATAGAAAACTCAGAAATGGATCCACAAATCTGTGGTCAACTAATCTTTGACAAAGCAGGAATGAATATTCAATGGAAAAAAATTAATTCTCTTAACAAATTGTATTGGGAAGTCTGGACAGCAACATGCAAAAGAATAAAACTGGACCACTTTCTTACATCACTCACACAAATAAATTCAAAATGGATGAAAGACCTAAATGAGACAGGAAATCATCAAAATCTTAGTGGAAAACACAGGCAACAATCCCTCTGACCTCAGCATAGAAACTTCTTAGTAAGCATGTCTCCAGAGGCCAGGAGAAAAAAAAAAGCAAAAATGAACTATTGAGACTTCATCAAATAAATATCTTCCACACAGCAAAGGAAACAACCAACAGAACTGAAAAGCAGTCTATGGAATGGTAGAAGGTATTTGCAAATGACATATCAGATAAAGGATTAGTATTCAAAATCTATAAGGAACTTAAACTCAAAATCCAAAATAAAACAAATATCCAGTAAAATGGGCAGAAGACCTGAATGTGCACTTTTCCGAAGATGACATCCAGATGACCAACAGGCACATAAAAAGATGCTCAACATCACTCATCATCAGGGAAATACAAATCAAAACCACAATGAATTACCACCTCACACCTGTTAGAATGGCTAAAATGAATGAGTTAGGAAACAACAGGTATTGATGAGGGTGCAGAGAAAGAGGAACCCTTTTACACTGTTGTGGGAATGCAAACTGGTGCAGCTACTCTGGAAAACAGTATGGATTTTCCTCAAAAAGTTAAAAATGGCACAATCCTATGACCCAGCAATTGCACTACTAGGTATTTACCTAAATGATACAAAAATACTGGTTTGAAGGGGTACATACAGCCACATGTTTATAGCAGCATTATCAACAATAGCCAAATTACAGAAAGAGTCTGCATGTTCATCCACTAATGAATGAATAAAGAGATGGTGTGTACACACACACTCACACAATGGAATATTACTTAGCCACCAAAAATAATGAAATCTTGCCATTTGCAAGGACATGGATGGAGCTGTATGTCATGATAAAAATATTAAGTCAGAGAAAGACAAGTGCCATGTGATTTCACTTATGGAGAATTTAAGAAACAAAACAGATGAACATAGGGGAAGGGGAAAATAGAGGGAAGCAAACCATAATAGACTTAAAGATAGGAAACAAACTGAGGGTTGTTGAAGGGGAGGAATGCGAGGGACGGGCTAAATGGGTGATGGTTATTGAAGAGGATATGTGTGATGAGTACTGGGTATTATATATAAGTGATAAAACACTAATTCCTGAAACCAATATTACACCATATAAGTTAGCTAGAATTTAAATAGAAATATGAAAAAACTGTCTATAAGTATAAGTTCAAAGGAAAATGTAAACACACATTGCACACAGACACACTTCTAAAGTCAGGAGTTTTCAGATTTATTAAACACATAGTATACTCAGTTGAATAATCTTACAAATGTCTTATTCTCAGGATGCCTGGGTGGCTCAGTGGTTCAGTGTCGCCTTCTTCTCAGGTTATGATCCTGGAGTCCTGGGATCAAGTGCCACATAGGGCTCCCCTCAAGGAGCCTGCTATGCCCTCTGCCTGTGTCTCTGCCTCTCTCTCTGGGTCTCTCATGAATAAATAAAATCTTTTAAAAAAAGTGTCTCATTCTCCAATGTAATTTAATGAATGTATTCATATTTTTAAAATTTAAAGGATACTGAAAAAGGGATCGAGGAAGTTTTGTCAATTGGGGCACCTGGGTGGCCCAGTGGTTAAGCATCTGCCTTCAGCTCAGGTTGAGACCCTGAGGTCCTGGAATGGAGTCTCACATTAGGTTCCCCACAGGGAGTTCTCCCTCTGCCTATGTCTCTGCATCTCTCATGAATGGATAAATTAAAAAAAAAAAAAAAAAGGTTTGTCAATTGAAAAATGACAAAAGATTTCCGACTAAAAAGAAAATTGAATTTCTAAAAGGAAAGTATAATGATTAATATGGAAACGAAATTAATGATTTACAAAGTAAATTAGACCCTGTTGAAGATCAAAATATTAAATAAGAATTAAGAGATTATATGAATACAGCAAAGTGAAAGAAGTAAAATATAGGAAATGGAAGTAAGGGTCATGGAGCATGAAAGAGGGAGGGAATATACTATAATTTGAAACAGATCCACAGGAAAGAAAACATAGATATAAAGATAATGTTTGTAGAGATAATGCTTAACAAGCCTTCCTAAGTGACAAATAACAACAGTTTTATACTCTGATAGCCTAATGTATCTCGAAAAAAAATATAGATATAATGAAATCCACTTTGGAGAGTTTCAAAGTAAGAGTTTAAAAGTTGCAGACAGAAAAGAATGGTAATTGACAATTCTCATCTTGTAGGAATAATAGAAACCATAGACAATTGGAATTATATGTGTCTTTAAAATACTTAGACGCATTCAAGAATATCCATGGCACTATTTTTCTTTTGTTTAATAATAAATTTATTTTTTATTGGTGTTCAATTTGCCAACATACAGAATAACACCCAGTGCTCATCCCATCAAGTGCATGGCACTATTTTTCAATAGCATGGTTCAGACAAAAACTGAGTACTCAGTACTACCAGGAGATTCTCAATAGGGTTACTCTAAAAAATGTATTTCAGGAAGATGGTAGATCATCAACCAAACAAGGTTTGACTTGCAGGAAAGAATAGTATACAAGATATATAAAACACATGAGAGAAGTTAAATGAGCATCACACTTCTAAAACAGTAATAATTTATAATTTGCAGGTTTAAAAAATAGAATTAGTAATAGGCAAAAAAGGGTCTGTTGAGAAGAGAGATGCTAGACATAATAGCAATTCAGTTCACCTGTATTCTTTGAGATGGAATTAAGGTATTCATTAACTTTGAATTTCGTTGTTGTAAATATGCATGTTTAAATTTATGGCATAGCCACTGAAAAGATGCAGATACAGTAATTTTCCAAGTAGTAAAGAGGAAAATTGAATAGAAATTCAATTCAAAAGTTGACAAGAAGAAAAAGGGAAAAACACAAAGTACAAATAATATAGTAGAAATGAATTTAAATATACTGGTAGATGTAAATGACTAGACTCTCCAGTTAAAAAGTATCATATATATATAGGGCAGCCAGGTGGCTCAGTGGTTTAGCACCACCCTCAGAGGGCGTGATCCTGGAGACTGGGGATCAAGTCCCATGTCAGGCTCCCTGCATGGAGCCTGCTTCTCCCTCTGCCTATGTCTCTGCCTCTCTCTTTGTGTCTCTCATGAGTAAACAAATCTTTTTTTTTAAGTATCATATATATAGGTTACAAGGCACAAACATAGAACATAAAGACACAGTAAATATTTCAAGTCAAATGATGGAAAAAAAATGCCATCTTTAACCAAATATCTGTTACTAAAATTATCATGAGACAAAAATACCTAGGGATAAGTATTATAAGGAAAAAATCCACTCCATAATGGTAGAAATTTCATTAATGAGCATATAATAATTCAAAATAGATTTTCCTTGATAATCGAGCTTTCACTATAAAAGATTAAAAGAATTACAAGGAAGAGTAAGTTTACCATCACATTATGAGGATTTCACAATTCTCTCAGTAAATGACAGATATGACAAAAATTCAACCAAGTATAGATTTAAACAGATCAACTGTCATTATTGACCTAACATACATGTATAAAATAAGTTAACCCAGGCTGGGAGAATGCATGTTTCCTAAATCACACAAAAAATATTTTAAAACTACTACTTACTCACCAAAAAGAGCAGTTGATAAAATATTAAGGAATAGGATTACCCAGACAACTTCCTTTGTAGACTTATATCTGCAGAAATACATACTGGTAACTATTTTAGCGTTATAACTGCAAATATTTTAATATACTTTTATTGTTCGTATCCTTTTAAAATTATGAGAAATATGCTAACATGGATTCATAATATAAATTATTAATATCATGTGAATACTTTATCTATTTGACAATTTGAAATAGCTGTCCATTTCTAATTTGTATAAATACACTGTTCAAAAATTTTATGTGTATAATATTTATACATGCAGGAAGCAAACAAAAATGAGGGTTTTTAAAAATCTTGTCTGATCTATTTAAGGTGCACTTTTTAATTAAAATCCAAATTAAGGGCATTACCAAAGAAAACTTCTCAAATAAAAATTGTTTTAACTATGTTAACATATGTAAATGTCTTTTCTCCCTTACAATATACTTCCTGAGCTCTAAATTACAGAATTCAGCATAACTTGAAATTTTTTCAGGTACTCTTTTATTGAATTTTTGAAATATATTTTCAGCAGATAAAAATATGATGGATAGTCACAAACCTCCAACACTTCAGTAAATCTTAACAGTATACTAGATTTGGTTCAGAATTCTAAAAACTGAAATTAAATATTAATGTTATAGCAGATACCAATAAAGCTCTATTTCTTTTCCCTTTTCCATTTTCCTCTTCTGGAAAGAATCAATCTGGTTGTTTACTTATTATTATTATTATTTTTTGCTACTATGAACAATGAATGTTAGGTAAACTTGCAAGTATCCTGATGTGCATTTGTAAGAATGCCTCTAGGTTGTTCATATAGAAATGGAATTACTGAGCCAGAAGGTTTGAGCATTTCCAACTTTACTAGATATTGTAAACACTGCCCTAAAAAGAATTGTTTGTACCTATGTCTACTTACCTAGGAGTGTCTCCTTTTGTCTACTTTTTTGTCTACTTTTTTCTACATGCTATTTTCAGAGTTTAAGCCTCCAGCCAATACAGTGTTGGATAAATATCATTTCATTATAGTTTTTAACTTATTTGACTACTTATAGCTTGAGATTATTTTCAAAATTGTGGCAGATCAAAGATAACCACAAAGTTTGAAGCTCCTCTCACTAAGAGTAGAGGTATACATCTCCCCTTGAGCAAATGTGGGCTAATGATTGCTCTGTCCAATAAAAGATGGCAAAATTGATGCTGTGCCAATTTCTGGGCTTAGGCTGGCATTTTAACATTAGTGTGATTTGGAAAACTCATTGTGGGGGACAGCAACCATCATTTATCCAGTATGATAGTAGGAAACCTAGCCTCTTAGCAATACAGAGAGATGCCTGGCCAGTCCTCAGCTTTTCTAGCCTTCCAGCCTTGAATTCTAGATAGAGAACATGAACTCTAGCTCTAACCACTTTATCACTGAAATTGCTTTAGAGATTCTAAGGGAAAACCTTCCAAATAGGTCCATTAAATATGTTTTAGTATTTATATGTTAAATATAAATATAATATAAATATATATTTATATAAATATAAATATAATAAAATATTATAATAAAATATAATAAATATTAAATATGTTTGTTACATAGCAATAAGTAACTAGAACATGGGTTTATTGATAATTCAAATATCCACTATAATGAAGCACCTATTCCTATAACTCACTCATTTTGAAAATAATTCTCCACAAAGTTAGAGTTGTGTAAGCAAATCTAGATCAGAAGTTTGTGCATATTGCAAATATCTTTGCCTATTTTATTTTTCTGTGTTGTAATTCAAATTTTAATGAACTCCATTTCTTCCTACCACTACATTCAAATTTGCTTTTTGTTTTCTCCTTAAAAATAGTGTTTCACCTAACAAAAAGTATTTAACATTTTCAAAGAAGTTGTATAACTTACAATACCTAAATTTCTAATCTACCTGGAATTATTGTATATAGTGAGCTATGGATACAGATTTTATTTTCCACTGGCCTAGATTATCAGCTCTGCTATATATCAAGTTCCATATTTGCATTGAGCTGCTTCTGGGTTTTTGTAGGTTTTTTGTTTGTTTGTTTGTTTGTTTTTTTGTTTTTGTTTTTTTTTTTTTGCCCTTCACTGACCTATTTGTCTGTGTAATAATTACATAGTCTTAAGATAGCCTCATAGTAAAATGTGATGTATATAAAATTTACCTTCTTTCTGTTCAAATATTTGATTATTTATAGCCCATTCTTTTCTATATAGTTTTTGGAACTCAAAACCCATTGGGTTTTGAATGGAAGTGCATTGCATTTGTAGATTACCCTGTTATTGTAATAAAGTTCTAATAATGTAGTACCTATGATTTTATTCAGATGGTCTCTCATGCACTTCACTAAGGATTTTAAATGTAGGCCTTTATATGTTTTAATAGGTTCAGTCTCCAGTACCATGTAGTCTTAATATTGTCAACTAAGTATCTTTATCATATTGCATGTACTAGCTTGCCATCAATAGTATATTAAAAACTAGTGACTTACAGGGTTTTGTGTCATTTTGGTTTTGGCACTCTGTACTGTAAGTGGTAGGTTCTACAAAGTAATGTTGAAAAATAGTGGGCTTCTTGATCTTGTTCCTGATGTAATAGATTCTAGTCTGTGTTCAGTAAGTATGATTTTTTTCTGATTTTTAATAGACATTTTACATCAAATTATGAAAGCCTGCTTACGTGCTTATTTTGCTAGGAAGTTTGAATAACCAAAGAATGATTTCTGCATATGCCTCTTTTTTTTAAACATTTTTAATTTTTTTTTTATTTATTTATGATAGTCACACACACACACACAGAGAGAGAGAGAGAGAGAGAGAGAGAGAGACAGGCAGAGGGAGAAGCAGGCTCCATGCACTGGGAGCCCGACATGGGATTCGATCCCGGGTCTCCAGGATCGCGCCCTGGGCCAAAGGCAGGCGCGAAACCGTTGTGCCACCCAGGGATCCCTGCATATGCCTCTTATGCATTTATTAATATGTTCTCTGAGACTTATTCTTTAAGTCATTAAAATAGTGCATTGCATCAATTCTCTACACTGAATCATCCTTGTATTCCTAGATTAAGCATCCTTAGTTATGACTTATCATATTTCATCAAATCTAAAATGCCATTGCTTGTGAAATGCTTTAATGAACTCCAAATAATAAACAGTATTACTTAAATTATGACTCAGTTTTATGACATTCAGAATTATTATTTCACTAATTGGAAAACCCGTTAGGTTTACAGAAATAGTTATTTATCACATTATAATAAATATCTTAATGAATTTTTTTTTTAGTTCCTAAGTTCAAATGTATTACCATAATGAGCTAACAGATTTATCTAGGTGTGGGGATTTTCATTTCTTAGACTTCATAAAGCACTTCATTTTTCCTTTGAAAGCAGTATGAAATTATGGTCATTCCTTCAATACTACTTCTCACATTTTTATTCTCCATTAGTTTTTTTTTTTTCCCCAGTCCTCTAATGTGTATGATAACAACTATCATTTGAACTGAAGTTTTCTTGAAACTATTTTAAATGGAAAATAACCTTGACAAAATACTAAGATTAGCCAAACCAAACAAAACAAAACCTAAAGTGACAGTACTCAGAACAGCTGTGATCAAGGTCTTGTTTGTATGGTTCACAAATACTTAGAAATTTAGGAACACTTAATGTAGGCTGTCCCCTAATATTTGCAAAGACTGGGCAGGATTACAAAGGAGAGCCATTTAACATGTCTCTACCCTTAAAAGTTAGAAATTAGGCCACCTTGGTGGCTCAGTGTTTGAGAATCTGCCTTTGGCTCAGGTTGTGATCCTGGGGTCCTGGGATGGAGTTCAGCAACAGGCTCTCCACAGGGAGCCTGCTTCTTCCTCTGCCTCTGCCTCTGTCTCTACCTCTCTCTCTCTGTGTCTCTCATGAATAAACAAAATTTTTAAAAAGGTGGAAATTTATGTTTTAAATTTTTGCCTTGTGAAAGAATAATCATCAAAATATTAATATTGCTATTTTGTATTATTAACATTTGGAAAAAATACCAAAGAATATTGAATTTATGTTTGTGCATGCCTTGGTATATTCTTAATGGACTATTTAGATGACTAACAAGAAATGCATAGTTAATAGTTGATTGTATTCCCTAAGACTCCTTTCCCTACCCTTATGTCGAGGATATTGCGCAGCCCAGGTGGCTCAGCGGCTTAGAGCCTTCAGCCCAGGGCCTGATCCTGAAGACCCCGGATCGAGTCCCACATCGGGCTCCCTGCATGGAGCCTGCTTCTCCCTCTGCCTGTGTCTCTCCCTCTTTGTGTGTGTATGTGTGTCTCTCATGAATAAATATTTAAAAAAAATTTATAACTTTGTTATAATCAAGTATGAACATAAATTGTGTTCTAAAGTATTGCTCCAATAAATGAAAAAAGTTGATTCTAATTAATAGATTTTAATATGTTCTTTGAAAATATGTTCAATTTTAATCTTTAAAATAAAATCAATACTATTTTATTTATTTTTTTAAATTTTAATTTATTTATGATAGTCACACAGAGAGAGAGAGAGAGGCAGAGACATAGGCAGAGGGAGAAGCAGGCTCCATGCAGGGAGCCCGATGTGGGATTCGATTCCGGGTCTCCAGGATCGCGCCCTGGGCCAAAGGCAGGCGCTAAACCGCTGCGCAACCCAGGGATCCCAAAATCAATACTATTTTAAAATGTAAAATTAAAACTGGCAAATCGAACTTCAATAAAAAAATATTTTTAAAAACTGAAAATTTTAATCAAAATTCTTGGCAGGCTGTATTCCTATCAGGAATATCCTATTCCTATCAGGAAGCTCTGTAGGAAAACCATCTCCTTGTCCTTTCTAGGTTCTAGAGGCCATCCAACATTTCTTGGTTCCTGTCTCCCTTCTTCACCTTCACAGAAAACAAAAGGTTTCATCTCTTTGACCCTTTTTCCCATAAGTACTTCATCTCTCTTTGATCACAGCAGAAGTCTTCTGTTTCCAAATCCCATGGGATTAGTTGGGGGCTCACCTGTATAATCCTGGGCAATTTCCCCATTTTATGGTCCTTAACTTTAATTACATCCACAAATTTTTCCTTTGCCATGCAAAATAACATTTAAGAAATCTAGAGCTTAGACCCTGGAAATCTTGGACCGGCCATTATCCTGCCTGCAATATTTACATAAGCACTTTCTTTTCAGAAATCCTTCCCATACCCTAAAACAGGATTCGTTTCATATATAGGTGCAGGGCCCAACCATATTCATACCATTTCACTATAAGATTCAAAGGCAAATGATGTGGGAAAGTGTTTTCTTGGGACCTGAATGTTGACCTAAGAACAGATGTTTATCCATTTGTGTTATGTTAATGTAGACATCAGATCACAAGTGACAGAAGTATCCAAATTTTGCAAATATATTTTTTGGCTTTTTATTATTTCAAG
This sequence comes from Canis lupus dingo, assembly GCF_003254725.2. Taxonomy (NCBI): domain Eukaryota; kingdom Metazoa; phylum Chordata; class Mammalia; order Carnivora; family Canidae; genus Canis; species Canis lupus. The sequence goes on from NC_064276.1 coordinate 28,725,130, forward strand.
TTTTTTATTTAGATTCCGGTAGTTAGCATAGAGTGTAATATTAGTTTCAGGTGTAGAATTTAGTGATTCATCACTTACCTACAACACCCATCACAACAATCACCCTCATCAACACCCATCACCTATTTAACTAATTTTCTACACACACTCACACATCACCTCCAGCAACCCTCAGTTTTCTAAAGTTAAGAGTTTCATGGTTTATCTCTTTTTCTTATGTTCATTTGTTTTGCTTCTTAAATTACACATGAATGAAATCATATGGTATTTGTCTTCTTCTGACTTATTTCCCTTAGCATAATAGTCTCTAGCTCCAACGAAGTCATTGCAGATGGCAAGATTTCATTCTTTTTGAGGACAGTAATATTCCATTTTATATACCACAACTCCCTTTTCCCTTCATCGGTTGATGGACATTTGGGCTTTTTCCATAGTTTAGCTATTGTAGATAATGATGCTATAAACATTGAGGTACATGTATGCCTTTGAATTAGTATTTTTGTATTCTTTGGGCATATACCTAGTAGTGCAAAACAGAGTGGTTGGCAAGGATGCAGAGAAAGGGGAACACTCTTACACCTTTGGGGGAATGCAAATTGGTTCAGTTGCTCTGGAAAACAGCATGGAGGTTCCTTAAAAAATTAAAAACAGAACTACCCCATGATTCAGCAATTGTACTAAAAGTATTTTGTATTATAATATAGAGGATTCACCAAGGAATGGGGCTCAAGGTCCCTAGCAATCCTCCTTATTTGGATTTAACTGCACTATTAAATATAGGTACAAGGTTATTACAACCAGGATGCCCTGCCTTCCATGAAATAATGAGAAAGCAATGAACCAAAGGAATCATCCCTTGCTCCTCTACCATATGTTGGAGTTCTTCCAGTGCTTTAATGCCATTCTCAGATCTTTTCTTTTTAGGCACATGTTAAGAATATACTTCCCTGATTCCATGACATTAGTGTTAGTTCAGGAACTAAAGGCTGACATTTTACTCTATTTGTAAGATAACAAGTTAGCTAACAGAGTTTCAAGTTTATACCCTGACAGAAAATCTGAGGCCTTTGGGTCAGAACAAAGAGTTTATTACTTATGAAAAAAATAGCAGCCAAGGAACATCAGAATATCTGTTCCCAAGTCCCAGTCCTTATAGGGTGACAGAATGAGGACTTAGATGGTATTTTCACATTCATTGGAATGTACCACAGGAGAGGAATTCTGAGTATACCAGACTTTGAACTTACATAAGGACCCTACTAACCAGCCTATCTTCCCTTTGAGAAAGAGATTTTACTTTTATCCTTACTCTGGAAGGTAAACTATTCTTCTCTAGAAACAAAATGACTATCTATACTACCCTGGAACATCTCCTGAAAAGAAGACATCTTTAAATTTTACTATCATGGAATACATTCTTATGCTAACATCCTTACTTTAGCTATAAATGCTTTAGCTCATTACATGAAGTAATGTGGGATATTAATGGATAATTGTCTCCCAACAATTGGACATGTTCATATGACCTGCTTTGATTAATGAATTATGAAAGGAAGTGATAGTATTTCTTCCATTTAGATCTTTTGAGTCAGTAATTTTCCTATGTTCCTTCCTCTTTCCTCAGTGACCAGCAAAAATCTAAATGACAGATGCTACAGCAGGCGGCTTTCCAGTATGACCTAAAACAAAGCCTATGATAACTCAAGATATGCACATAAGCAAAAAATAAATGATTACCCTTTAAGTTACTAAGCTTTTAGAGTTGGTTGGTTGTTATGGCATAATAATTTAACTTATCTAACTGATACACCATGAAAATAAGTGTCATATTCACTGGCTCTACTTTTCTTACTTTCTGATATATCCTGTTTATTTAAAAGACAGCAAACAATAATGCTTACCATTTCTCTAAAGTATTTGGTGGTTCTATCCATTCATTTTCTTTGCTCAGTACTTATGCATCTACATCTCCAATAGACAAAATCCTGCTCATTTTTCAAGACAAAGACTAAAGGTGACCTTTTAAATCAAGTCTTCTCTAATTCCTCTGAAGAAAACTGTAATTTTTAAGTACACTACTACTTGATAATTATGTTTTAATTTTTTCTCAAATTCTACATGGTTTCATAATTGCATACATATGTGTATATATAGACACATATATATGCATATATGTGTATATACATACATATATATCCTATATACATACATATATGTATATACATACACACATATTTGTATATACACACACACACACACACACACACATATATCATATAAGGAATAGGCTTCTGGAGATCAGCCACCATATCAAAAAACACAGCACCAAGCTTTGCATAAATAGGAATAAATGCTTACTAAGTTGCATGATTTTCAGTTTAAACATATTTATGTTTTTAAGAGATTTGCAAAAAACATTTTCTTATGAGTTTAAAATTCTTTTTATATAAAGAGTATGAGTTATATACATTTGCATTATCACAAATTGTAGAAACATAAGTTATAGCAAGGAAGAATATTACTCAGCCATTGGAAACAACAAATACCCACCATTTGCTTCGACATGGATGGAACTAGAGGGTATTATGCTGAGTGAAATAAGTCAATGGGAGATGGACAAACATTATATGCTCTCATTCATTTGGAGAATATAAAAATTAGTGGAAGGGAATAAAGGGAAAGAAGAGAAAATGAGTGAAAATATCAGTGAGGGTGACAAAACATGAAAGACACCTAACTCTGGGAAATGAACAAGGAATAGTGGAAGGGGAGGTGGATGGGGGGTTGGGGTGACTGGGTGATGGGCACTGAGGGGGGCACTTGGCGGGATGAGCACTGGGTGTTATGCTATATGTTGGCAAATTGAACTCCAATAATTTTTTTTTGAAATAAAAGAATATGGAAAAAAAAAGTTATAGCAAGGATATATCTATCTGTATCATGAATCTAAAACTATTAACAGGCCTGCATGAATGCAAGACAATAATTAAACCCAAATGCCTAAAAAGGCCAAGCATTGAAGCAGCTGGGGAGAGGAGCTGCTAGTGGCAAATTGGAGAGCATGTTTCCTTTAAAAGCAGCAACTAATGAAGAAATCTAAAGCTAGCATTACAAGATCTTTCAAATTATCAATTAGTGCTGACCAGAAGATATTTATGCAAAATATATTCTAAAAATTCAAGCGAAACAATAAACATTGCCTGTTTTTTTCAGAAATACAGATTTTTATCTTTATTAAATCATCCATTAAATATTTCACGCATTAGCACAGTATCATAACAAATAATTACCTAAAATATGATCCATTGATTTCACAAATTAGGACTATCACTATTAAAGTTATCTTTCCAAATTCTGTTATTCAGATGCTTTTATCTTTAATCAATACATAGAAGCTTAGTTTTTAAATTATGTAATTTTCAATAGATGGGAAGACTCTATCACTTTCATCCATATCATTGTTTTTGTTTTATTTTGACAATTCCAGTTGCTTTGAAGATTACAGATTGCCTATTTAAAATTCCTAACAATTGTATCTTATTTGCATTTACCTCTAAGAACTTTGCAAATTAGAAATATTGTTTCCATGAACTCCCTGTTTGTCCTATCCCATCTAATTTTTTCTCAAAAGAAAAAAAGGTAGCTTCAATTCTTTCGCCTCTTTTCAAATATATTACCTTGTTCTGAATTGAAAAAGATGGACAGACAGCTTTCTTTTAAGGAATATGATGTGGGTTCCTGGTATGAGAAATGAAACACTATGAATTTAACCTTAGTCTACCTAGCACAAGACAAGTTTCCTACCTTTAATTTTTACCTCACTGTTCTAACTCACTATCAATGCAAGTTCTGAGGTTTCTGAGAAAAACACATTTCAACTCAGGGTACCACACTATCATGACAACAATTTTTTTTTTAAATCTAGGTTTTATTTGCAACACAAATTACAACCTTAGGGAAATATTTTTTTTAACTGTCCTAATGAATATCCCAAAGTTTAAAATATGCCAAAGTTTTAACCCAGTATTTCTACTGCTTTTTGGCTGAGAACTTACATTTCAATACTGCTTCACACTATTTTTCCAAAATTGCAACCTGGGTAGTTCAGTCAGTTGAGTGGCCAACTCTTTATTTCGACTCAGGGTCCTGGATCCAGCCCTTCAGTGGGCTGCATGCTTCAGGATTGTCTCTTCCTCTGCCCCTTTCCCTACTTGCTCAAGCGCTTGTGCTCGCTCGCTCTCTTTCTCTCCCCCACCCCTACTATATACATTTTTGAAAAATGAAAAAGAAAAGAATCCCTTTTCACCTCTAAGTACCAGACCCTCTCCAGCATAGGGACTAGTATGCTATGACTTTGTTTAATGACATTTGCTTTAGCACATTTATTGAATTTTAAGATATCAAAATGAGTAAAATTCAATCTTAGCCAGTAAAGCTCAATCATAGAGTCAGCCTAAAACTTTTCATATGGGATTCTTAATCCTGACCATTGTCTATTTGTTTTATAAGCATTTTTTGTATATCAATAAAGAAATTGATCTAATTGTGATTGAGTATAACAATTAGGATCACAGATCTGTAGTGAAATAACTTGGCTTCTGATGCTTATATATTCAGATTTATCTTAAATGAGATTACACACAAAAATGTTTATCCTAGTGCTTGACATATAGGAAGCTTATTGTTAGACTTTAGTATTTTATATGGATGGCTCTCTTCCAACACCCAAGGAGGTACCCTAGACACATGTTCACATTCTTGTATGTTTTGCAATTTTTACAAAATAGTTTAACTGTGGAGATTGCTTTCTTTCTGCATTGGTATTCCCTCTTCATCTTTTCCCTTGTTCCAAATACTTTAGATAGAATAGTTGTGGACATTTTTCAGATCAGGATAAAAGGAAATGGATTTGAAAATATATTTAGTTTGAAGTTAGGAGATATGTATGGGTCTTGTATCATTTCTGTGTATCATTACTGTATTGTATATACTAATACTTCTATCACTGTATAAAAAATTACTCAAGACTCAGTAGCCTAAAAGAATACTGTTTTTATCTAAATGTTATAGAAGTCAAACATCTGAGGATGGCTGAACTAGGTTTTATTATTGGGATTTCACAAAGCATAAATCAAAATGTTGTCTTGGTTTTATTCTTTTCTGTAACTCAGGATCCTCTCTTGAATATGAGTTTTTTGGTAAAATTATTTGCATTTGTAGGACTGAGGCATCTATTTTCTGGTGGCTAAGAATTACTCTGATTGTAGAGGACACTCCAGTTTCTTTCCACATATTTCCCTCTGTAGGCCTTCTTATATTCTCATGCTCTCAATCTCTTCCATGAGGTAGAATCCAGTCTCTTTTAGGTCTTACCTAATTAGATCAGATTGACCAGCAGGATCACCCTTTCAATGCAAAGTCTACTAATTTAGGACTTTAGTAGTTATATCTATTAGAATCCTTTCACTTTTTTCATATAACTTATTAGAGTGCTGCCCATCATACTCATAGGATTATATAAGATGTGTACATCAAGGGGCTAAGATTTTAGAATTCATCTTAGAATTTTGCCTACCATGCTAATTACTACTAGCCATCCCAGAGTAGGTGTGGCTTTCAGGAACACACATAACAAGTGCTTTGTGACTCATTAGTCTCTAGGACAGTAAACAGCAGAGCCAGATATCATACAATGATATAAAAGTGGCCTTCAGCACCTGGTGGCACAAGTATGATGGTATAGGAATCTAAGAAGTTGAAATTCCCTGAAGTCTGACAGCATTCATGAAAATTGGTAGACTCTCCTACCAACTTCGGTGATAATCAAAAAATTAAATTATACTAATGAGCTGTGAGGCTAAAAGAAACACTTGAAGACTTCAAATTACTAAAAATCTGATTTTGGTCCACCGTGCTATAAGGGAAGACTAAACTAAATTTTCTTTCACTTTAGAAAATGTTCTCATTTAAAGAAGAAAATAATATACACCCAGAACATGTAGGAAAATATTATGGAAGTCTGTTGTTATTCTGTTGCTTTTTAAAATTGTCTGACTGCCACTCACACAAGTTGTGCTTCCATAGATCCACCTTCTCCAATAAGCTCTTGGCCAGAGCCCATACAGTCCAGTACCACAGGCCTGTCAGTATACAAGCAGATTTGACAGTGGCCAGCGCAACTCCAAAGTGACTCTTATCCCAGAAAGGGGAAGATAACCACACATGTCAGTCAGACAAAAGCCCCAGCAGTGGGCTGGAGGCATACAACTGGTCTGACTGCAGGCCCCACACACCAATGAAAGATTCTCAGGGGATAACACAAGGAAATCACCCTGACACCACTGTATCTTTGGCAAATGCCTGGTCTGCCTCAAGCCCAAGGCATCCCAGATTAGCCCACGAACACCACAGGGATCAAAACACTGTCCAAAACAGGCACAGAAAGCCATTGCAGATGGCTGAAGAAAAAAGTGGCTTAGCCACAGTAGTGGGGTGTACCCATTACACATAAGAGATGTCCCTGAAGTGCAGGATTCTGGTGAACAGGAGACACCATGAGACAGGGCACTACAGAATCTCTTCTTCATTAGGGCATTACTTTCAATTACAGGAGACATAGCTGCCTTTCCTAATATACAGAAACAGACTCAGAATTGGACAAATGAGAAGACAGGAATATGCCCCAAGTGAAAGTCAGAAGAAAAATCGCAAGAGACCTAAGTGAAACAGAGGTAGCTAACATGCCTGATAGAAAATTTAAGTAAAGATCATAAAGATACTTGCCGGACTTGAAAGTGGAGGACATCCATAAGACCCTTAAAATGAGATAAAAAAGAATTAGAGATGAAAAACACAATAAATTAAATTTAAACACACTAGATAGAATAAATAGCGTAGATGAAGTAGGACAAATCAGTGATGTGTAGGACATAGTAATGGAAAGTAATATAGCTGAGCAGATGTGAAAAAAACATGCAAAATAAGAATAGATTTAGGGAAACTTGGAAACCCCATTAAGCATAGTAACATTGGCAATACAGGGATCCCAGAAGGGAAAGAAAAAAAGGGGGAAAGAAAATTTGAAGAAATAGCTGAAAATATCCCAAATCTTGGGAAGGAAACAAATCCAGATCTAGGAAGCACAGCGATCCCCCAACAAAAATTAACCCAAAGAGGTCCACAAGAAGACACGTAGTACTTGATATGGCAAAAAGTAGCCATGAACAGAATTTTAAAAGCAGCAAGAGAAAGCAGTTACACAAGGGAAACCCCATAAGCTATCAGCTGATTTTTCAGCAGACTTTGCAGGTCAGAAAGGAATAGAATGATATATTCAAAGTACTAAAAGGAAAAAAAAATCTGCAGCCAGGAATATTCTATCCAGCAAGGATATTACTCAGAATAGATGGCAAGATAAAGAATTTCACAGGCAAGCAAAAGTTAAAGAAACTCACGACCACTAAACTAGCCTTACAAGGAAAGTTAAAGGGACTCTTAGTGGAAAGGAAAGATCATAAACAAAAAAAAGGAAAGTAGGAAACACAAAACAGTAAGAGGTATATCAGTAAAAAAGTCTCAACAGATTTACAAAATAGAAGGATGTAAAGTAGGATGTCATACACTTAAAACATGTGGAAGAGGAATAAAGAATGTGTTCAAATTTTAGCAACTATCAACTTAATATAGACTACTATATACATAAGATGTTATATAAAACCAAATGGTAAATATAAATTTAAAAAACTAGTAACAAATATGCAAAAAATAAAGAGGAATGAATCCCAGTGCATCACTCAAGAAAGCCATCTAATCATGAGATAGGAAAGCAAGAGAATAACAGAAGAAAAACCACAAAACCACAAAACAAGCAACAAAATGGCATTAAATACATACCATCAATAATTAAATGTAATTAAAATACCCCAATAAAGAGACATAAGGCAATGAAATGGATAAAAAAAATCAAGATCCATCTCTATACTGCTTATAAGAGACTTATTTCAGACACATGAGGATTGAAAGTGAAAGAAGAATTTATTAAACAAATGGAACTGAAAACAAATCCAGTGAAGCAATACTTCTATTGGACAAAATGGGCTTCGCTTTAATATAATGAGAGACAAAGAAGGACATTGTATGATCACGAAGAGGACCGTCCAAAAGAAGAAAGCTGTAAATATTTATGCACAAAACATGGGAGAACTCAAACAGTTAATAACAAACTTAAAGTAGTCAATGCTAATACAATAATAGCAGAGGACTTTTATTACCCCACATACATCAATGTACAGTTCAATCAAATAGAAAATGAAATAAAAAAGGAACCATGGCTTTGAATGACACACTGGACCAGATGGATCTAACAGATATATTCAGGACATTCCATTTTGAAACAGAATACATATTCTTTTCAAGTGAACATGGAACATTCTCTAGAACAGATCACATATTAAGCCACAGAACAAGTCTCAAATTCAAAAAGATCAAAGTCATTCCATGCATCTGTTCTGACTACAACACTATGAAACCCAAAATCATAGATCAAGAAAATCAAAATCAAGGAAAAAATCTGGAAAGAGCACAAATACATGGAGGTTAAATAACATGCCACTAAACAATGAATGGGTCAACCAAGAAATTGAAAAGGAGATTAAAGAAATATGTAGAGAAATGAATATGAAAATACAATGGTTTCAAAATCTTTGGGATGCAGCAAAAGTTATTCTAAGGGGAAAGTTTAGAGAAATACAGACCTATCTCAAGAAGCAACAACAGTCTCAAGCAATGTATGACCTTACATCTAAAGAAGCTACAAAAAGAAAAACCCAAAACCAATAAAAGAAAATAAAGATTAAACAAGAAATAAATGAAATAGAAACTAAAAGAATAATAGAACAGATGAAACCAGAGCTAGTGTTTTGAAAAGAACAAATTGATAAACCTTTAACCAGACCAAAAAAAAAAAAAAAAGGACTTAAAATCAGAAATGAAAGAATAGAAATAACAACTAACACCACAGAAATACAAAGGATCATATGAAAATACTATGAAAAATTATAGGCCAACAAATTCACACATAGCAGAAATGAATTCCTAGAAACATATAAACTGCCAAAGTTGAATGAGGATGAAATAGAAAATTTGAACAGACTTATTATGGATTCAATTTCATTGCTGGTAATCAAACTCCCAAGAAACAAAATTTCAGGATCAGATAGTTTCACGGGTAAATTTTACCAAATTTAAAGAAGACATGGGTACTCAAACTATAAAATGTTGACAAAAGAAACTGAAGACACAAAAAAATGGAAATATATTCCATGTTCACGGATTGGAAGACTATGGTTAAAATGTCTGTAATACCCAAAGCAATCTACAGATTTAATGTAATCCCTCTGAAAGTACTAATAGTATTTTTCACAGAACTAGAACAAACCTGAAATTTGAATGGCACCACAAAAGACCCTGAATAGCTAAAACAATCTTGGAAAAAAAAATCTGGTAGTATTGCAATTCCATGTTTCAAGTTATACAACAAAACTATAATAATCAAAACAATACAGTACTGGCATGCGCGCAAGCGCGCACACACAAACACACTTGATGGAACAAGATAGAGAGCCCAGGAACAAACCCATAACTATATGGTCAATTAATCTTTGAAAAAGGATACCAGAATATGCAGTGTACAAGAGTTTCCTCAACAATGGTTTTGGGAAAACTTGACAACAACATGCAAAAGAATGGAACTGGAACACTTTCTCACACCATACACAAAAATAAACTTAAAATGGAATAAGGACCTAAATGTAAGACTTGAAACCATAGAAATCCTAGGAGAGCACAGATGGCAATTTCTCTAACATAGGCTATGGCAACATTTTTCTAGAATACTTCTGAGGCAAGGGATGCAAAAGCAAAAATAAACTACTGAGACTGCATCAAAATAAGGAGCTTCGGCACACTGAAGGAAACAGTCAAAATGAAAAGACATACCATAAAGGGTTAGTATCCAAATACATAGTGAACTTTTACAACTCAACACCAAAACACAAACAAAAAAACCCAAATAATCCATTTTTTAAAAAGGGGAGACTACATGAACAGACATTTCTCCACAGATGACATCCAAAGGCTAACAGACATGAAAAGATGCTTGATATCACTTATCAGAGAAATACAAATCAAAACTACAATGAAATACCATTTCATATATATCAGAATGGTTAAAATCAAAACACAAAGAACAACAGGTGTTGGCAAGGATATGGAGAAAAAGGAACAATGATGCAGTGTTGGTGGGAATGAAAACTGATGCATCCACTATGGAAAGCAAGAAGGAGTTTCCTCAAAAAGTTAGAAATAGAACTACCCAAGGATCCAGTAATCACACTACTAGATATTTACTAAAAAAAAAAAAAAAAAAAAAAAAAAAATACTGCTTCCAAAGGATATATGCACCTCTATGTTAATTGCAGCATTATTTATAATAGACAAACTATGGTAGGAGCCCAAGTGTTGATTGATCAATGAATGGATAAAAAATGTGTTCACATATACACAGAGAGAATATTGCTCAGCCTTAAAAAATAATGAAATCTTGCCATTTGCAACAACATAGGTGGATGTGGAGAATATAATGCTAAGCAAAATAAGTCAGAGAAAGACAAATACTATATGATCTCACTCATACATGGAATTTAAGAAATAAAACAAGTGAACAAAGGGAAAAAGGCAAACCAAGATACATTCTTAATTATAGAGAACAAATTGATGGCTACCAGAGAGGAGGTGGTTGAGGGAATGGGTGAAACAGGTGATGAGGATTAAAAAGTACATTTAACACAATGAGTTACATAGAATTGTTGAGTCACCATATTGTATTCTCAAAACTAATATAACACTGCATGCTAACTATACTGGAATTAAAATAAACTTTAAAAATTATAATGTGTTTTTGATTGTTTCTAGAATGAATACATGTCTAATTTTTATTCTTTTCCTTGAAGAGACCTCATATTTTATAAACTTTAGTTTGTATAAAATCTGTTGCTGTATTCTAGTTACTACACTTTGAATGCATGGTTTGGGGTCATAGATCCTAAGATCTCTGCAGCTGGGTGAAAAGGTAATATATGTTCAATATTACAAATATTAAAAACCCAAAATATAAAAAAAAATACTCCAATCCCCATCATATAAAAATAAATACTGTTAGTATTTCATTTCATTCCCTATGTGATCTGGACATGTATTTTACTGGTTATCTCTATTATGAGTATAGATCTACTGGTTGGGAGTTTCTTATAGGTTTTCTTTTATTTTTTTCTGTTAAAGATTTTATTTATTTGAGAGAGAGAGAGAGAGAAAGAAAGAGAGCGAGCATGGAAGCAGAAGGAGAGGAAGAAGCCAACTCTCCACTGAGCAGGGATTCCGATGCTAGGCTCCATCATGGGACCCTGATCTGAATTTAAGGCAGACACTTAACCAACTAAGCCACCTGGGTGCCCCTAACAGGTTTTCTTTAAAAATAATTCCTATAATACATCATGTAAGAGTTCATGTTTTAATTTCTTAAAAATAGAGTGAGAACTTAGACAATTTTGAGAAAACAAAGGACAGATTCTCCAGATTTTATGTGTTTTCCCTATGAAAATACCTTTTTTTTTTTTTTAAAGTAGCCAGCTTTTGGGTTTGCTAAAATATTAACTTACATGTCATAGAAACATTTTTTTTTAACAGGAATATTTTTGCAGTGGAAATTCAAACACATCAGATTCTTGGCTAACTGAAGTGTAAACTTACTATCCTAGACCATTGAAAATAAGTCTTTTTCTCTATATTTAATAGGAAATTAAGAGCATTAATTAATTAGTTGATAGAAATAGAGGTGAGTTAAGAAAAATATTTATTGAATAGCATATATTTTTCACTTTGCTTATATTCAAGTACCTACTTACCAGCATGTTTAGGATTCTTTTGTTCATACTATTATGCAATGCCTTTTATCTCTGGTAATATGGCATAGGTGTTTTTCTCTATCATTAACTATGTTTCTACAACAACAATTTAAACTTTATTTTGACTTCACCATAGCTGATTTAAAGGTCTTTGAGGTGCTGTCTAATAATTTGTTTTAATAATACTGGAATACTTTGCAAATATTACACAATAATATCTGTGCTATCTCACGGAGTTATTTCTACTTTCTAATGCAATTTTATATAAATGAGCAAAAGAGGGAAAAAAGAGAGGCAAACCAAGACATATACTCTTAACTATAGAGAAATGATGGTTACCAGAGGGGTAGTGGGTTAGGGGATGAGTTAAATAGGTGATAGGAATTAAGGCATACACTTGTGATGAGCACCTGGTGTTCTTAAGTATTGAATCACTGTACTGTACACTTGAAACTAATATTACACTGTAGGTCAACTAACTGGAATTCAAATTAAAAAAAAAAGAAATTGAGAAGTTGAAGCTTAGCGTGTTAGTCATTGAATTTTTTCTAATGTCTAGACTATTTCATATTTATTTTTATAAGCCTTATCTCTGCTGATATCTATCTTAAGGTTAACAAATCAAATAGAATGCCTACTTTTAGACAAAAAATAATGATGGATATTTAAGACATATATATACTAAAAAAATCATCTGAAATTCAAACAGAACTGAGTATCCAGTATTTTCTGGCCATCCTATTCTATCTTTTTTAATTGGCTTAGGAATTAGTGTGTTTCTAGTAATTATTGCCTAATGATGAATTTATGTGCTCTGCATTTGTCTCCCATACTTCTGGCTATAGTTTTCAGTGTTAACCTTGTTTTTATTTAAAATTAATATTCCATTTACTCTTTGACCACATTTTTTACTTGGTTATATAGAATTTTAAATGTCTATGTGTCTATACAGGAATATTTAGAGCTCTAAAAATTATTTTTTGTCATTTTATCTAATATACATGATTCAAGAGTTACAGAAATTTAGTGACAGTTCTTTGTGCTTAATATGATGGGTGATGGATAGTCATATGCCAGGCATTATTTTAACTTAAGAAGAAGGGAATCTTATATTAGTTTTGTAACCACACTGTGCAGAGAGCATTATTTCCATTTTATAGATAAGGAGCTAGGATTCAGAGAGTTGACACAATTTGTTCAAAGTGTCACATTTCATAAGTAAGATTGTTGGATTGAAACCTAGGGCTTTCCGAGTACAAGTGTTGAACTCAATTGTAGGCCAAACAGAAACCCAGGAATGAAGCCGCGTTCACTTGTCAAGAGCCACAGTTCAGCAAACTACAATGGTTCTTCAGGGCACAAGAAAGGATAATGCTTCCCTCAATATTTTGCTCAGCCAAAATTGGCAACGTGTAGCTTTTAGATTCACCCACTCTGCTATCCCACTAGTTATTCTAACTGCCATGTCATGTTTGGGACTAATTCTCAGTTCCTTTTCTTTTTTTTTTTTTTTTAATATTTTATTTATTTATGAGAGACACACAGAGAGAGAGAGAGGCAGAGACATAGGCAGAGGGAGAAGCAGGTTCCACACAGGAAGCCCAATGCAGAACTCCATCCCAGGTCTCCAGGATCATGCCCTGGGCTGAAAGCAGATGCTTTACCGCTGAGCCACCCAGGCATCCCAAATTTTCAGGTCCTTGCCATGAAACAGGTTTCGACCCAAAAATCTTCTTTGACAAATGTCTATGGTGTAAGTGTCTGCCCATTGGTTTTGTCTTTTCATTGATACTAATATTTTGGGTTCCCTGTTTTATTTACACTGGACTTTTGAAAACAAAGTTTTCCATATCTTTGATTCTTGGATGGAAAGGTCTAGCAAATCTAACCCTAGTTTCTTATGCAAATCTCCCCATTCTTTCCCCAGCATTATTAATAACTTGTAAACATTTATTAAAATTCCATCTCACAAAATAAATATTGTCCTTAATTATAAGATTAATAAGCTCTTTTATAGTTTGTTAAAACCTTTCCCAATACACGCTTTTGTTTCCAACAACTATCCTTTCAGATATTTTGTATAAAAAACAGTTTTTACTTTAATCTTCCTTGAAACCATCATGCTTATAAAAATAAATTATGCCACATAGAGTTACTTTTGCCTTGAATTTTAATTTTCATAATTTTGATATTATGAACGTTTATAATTTTGCTTACCTGATACACTTGTATAGTTTCTCTATTATATTTAGGTAGACCTTTTATGAATAGCCCATAAATTTAACAGGAGACTATCGTAGGTTTTTTTGTTTTTTGTTTTTGTTTGGTTTTGAGAGGGACAGGGTGGTGGAGAGGGGCAGGGGGAAAGGAAAAGAGAATTTCAAGCAGGCTCCATGGCCAGTGCTGAGTCAAAGACAGGGCTTGTTTTCACAACCCTGAGATTATTATATGATCTGAAATCTAGTCAGAGACAACGGACTCAGCAACCCAGGCACCCTGAGACTATTGCTTTTTAAAAGAGAATTAACTTACATTTTCAAAGCTAATACATTTGATTAGAATTTTTCCAGAGGTATTATATTTATAGCAAAAAAATTTCCATCTTCTATTTTATTTAGGTATAGTAACAATTTTTATGGGCATTCTAGGATAAGTCTGATTCTGCATGTTAATTTTTCATATGTCTTTGACTTCTAAGTGTATATTGCTTTCATAAAAGTACAGCTGGTCTTGGAATCCTGTCACAAGAGAGGATATTGATGATTTTAAATAAATCTGAATGGACTCTGATCTGAGTACAATCTCTTTTCTTTAACCCTGGTCTCACTTATTTCAGGTTGTTCTTTTTAAGATGTTTTGTAAAATGTTTTCTATTTTTTTCTTTCTAGTTACTTTTTGTTTTTCTTGCTTTCCCACTTCTACAGGCAGATTTGCATTTTACTTTATTTTTATTAGTGACAATTTGAAAGTAAATCATAAAATCACTACTTCCTGATTAGTAAGATAAACTGTGTGGCGCCACTCAGTAAAAATGAGGAAGTTGGCAAATGCTCCTTCCATCCTTAAGCAAATTATCTTAATCTATAATTTTTACAGATTTTACTTCCAAGTATATTTTTTCCAATGGTCATATTTTATATTTCATTTTTTACAAACTTTATGGTTTCTGTTCAGTGTTTTCAGTTTTCAACGCAACTCTATTTATGGTTCTACTTCAATATTCTTCAGATATTCTGACTCTTACCTTTATGTGTTAGATTACACTTTGGTGTTTTGTTTTTGTTTTTCATTATTGCTTTCATTTTTCCTTTCAGAAAAGATATAGGAATAGCAAAATTGTTGGGTCTGTCCATATTTGTTACTATCCCAAATGCAGGAGATCTTCAAATTTGGGTCACAATTTGGGTTAACTTCGATAGAACACATTGATTGTGAGAAATAGGAGGCAATGGAATATTCAAAAGAATTTTTTTTCACCTTTTGAAAAAAGTATCTCCTTTTCTAATATTGAGATACTTAAGAATTAAAATCTGTAATTTTTAAATACTCTCAGTCAATAGTTTCCTAATTTTTGTTTATAAGTGCTCCAACTTCTAGAAAAACCTAAATTAGAGTATTCTTATTCCCAAATCATGTACACTTTAACCTTTAGAAATGGGACTCAATATTACTAAATCAACTTTTTGAAGTATATATTTGAAATGTTTACTATAAATGCAATGATCATAGGAATAAGCCTACAGTTTGATAGTATTGGGTTTATTGACTCAGTGTAGCAGCGGACCCTTTCCAGAAGAACTCTGGAAACGCCAGAAGAGTTAAGTGTACTTTATAGGGTTTAGGTTCCTGTTGAAGAATTTTGAGCAGGATATAAGGGAAGGGGAGAGGAGTTGTGGATTGAATGTTGTTTCTGTTGCAGATTAGAAATGGAAATTAACCAATAATGGTGTGCTATCCTGAGAATAAACACATCTATGGCACCATAGGTTAAAAAAAAAAGGCAACATTACTAAGAGGGGTTGGTTATAGCATTTTATAGCCACTACAGGATCTTGAGAAAAGCTAGGTTTTCTGTTAACTTTGCAGATGGCTTTATCTCTATCCTCCTAACCTTTTTAAACTACAGGGATGCTTTTTTTTCTTTTTTCAGCCTGATGTGATTTTAACTCTTTCAAAACCCACTTTTTTATACCCTCAGGATATCTGACTTAGAACTTTTTAGTTTCTCAGGAAAAGGAGCATCGATTTCTACTCTAAGCTACAACAGCAAAAACAACAAAAAAACTAACTATTAAGTAATGATCTATAGATATGCTTTATGCAAAATAATTATCTCACCATGCAGTTTTAGCAATGAATTAATAAAGCCAAAGGAACGGGGAAAGTTTGACTTAGTAAAATTACTTGTCAAGAGACAGAACAAAATCTAAGGGAAGATAGGAAGAACTATCAGAATCCCATCAAATATCCTGGAACAGAGAAAGAGGAACATATTGTAGTGCTTGAGGTGATAGAAGATATATGGCTCAGAAGCAACATTTGCTTCAGCAGCAATAGCATTTGGGGCTCGGAAAGCATAATTTCACTGCAAACGTAGATGTGCATGACATGCTGCGAGACAGTAACTGAATCTTGGATTTGTGGAAATGAAGTTTCTATTTATTAATTTGCAATTTAGCATTGGTTTTAATCCTTTCTGCTATTTGATAGTCTGAGTATTTGGAAAATAATTGACCTTTTAATTTTATAACTATCTTTATCTGATTATCTCACAAATTATTCAGAGAGCCTTGCCTGTTAATTGTCTATGTTCTAACAATCCAGTTCTCTACCCTAAATTGCTTGCAAACTCCCTCCCATCCTTCAATCTCCACACCCACTGTGCTAGCTCAGGTTATTATTACTAAATGAATAAAATGACCTTTTATGTGGTCCCCTACATTACCTTTGCTCTTACCATTCCATCTATATAGGGCAGCAACATGCTTCTGTAAGGCCAATATGGAGACTTCAGTCTCCTTTCATACCAAAATAGAATTCAGTAAGAAATAATGAGATGCTGTTACATTAAAGATATGTTCAACATTTTAAAATTTAACATAAGAGACTCTTTAAAATTTTATCATGACTTGCTTATCTATAATCACGGGGAACTTGAGATTTCTAAGATCCAATGACCTAAATTTATTACTTTCCTATGAACGATTTAGAAAGACAGAAAGCACGCAGTTAATATACTGTCTAAATCCATAACATACTCTCAACTATGCTCAAGTTTGCTTATTTTGTAGCTAAGTATGGATAAAACATAATGGTGACAGTACCTTGCATTTTCGCTATAATTCTAAACATTTTTTAAACACAAGTTTCTGAGATTCAATCTGATTTCATTTTGTTACTTATGATAACTTCGCAAAGGGCAAAGAAAATATGATTAGCTGCTAGGAGCAGGTTAATTTCAAGAGCTTATTGGAATACTCCAGATATATGTAAGCATTAAAATACCTCAGGGGCACAAATACTATCAAATAATTATTCCTCTGAAAATAATTGTATATGAAATGTGTTCAAATTCCAGATGGTTATAACAATTAATGAGAGGCTAAGCCAAAAGAACATTTCATTGGCTTCTTAAAAGGGAATAACATCTATCTCTGGCCTCTAATATTATATCATAATAAATGTTCTGGAGTTAAGTTATCACCCTTTTTGGGTTTTTGAAAACTTTGCTGGTCTCTTGTGTCTTATACTTTCATAACTATTTCTCCATTAGCTCACAAGGATCATACAATATTCACTACCCAGATTGTGTTGTTTATTGATATACTTCAGAAGCCAGGAGATTAATAAAAAGGAAAATAAAACCCTAAAAATAATTTAAAAACAAGACAGCTATCTATCTTTTAGACGACAGTCTTAAGTTTCTGAAAATACAAAATGTATCAGTTAAAAGACATAATTTATTGATAATTTTCCATCATTTTAAAAAGAACTGAAATTTCCACTGTTACTTTGAAGTATAATGCATCCCTATGATAAATTAACCTGTGTAATTAATGATCCTCATCTCTTATTATTGAAAAAGATTAGTTTATGGGATAGATTTAATGGAGGTATTTTATTAAAGAAGTTCAAATGTGATCACTGAGTTTTGAAAAGGCTGTAGAGGAGAAAAAATATTTTAATACAGCATTCGCTATGAATAATTCAAGAGATTTTCTGAACCTAATAATCTATATGAGAAATTAAATTCAATGTTCAAATGTCATGGAGAGGGGGAAATTATTAAAATAACTTTTGAAAGCCATTTTTCTAACCTTCTCTTATACCTTTCGAGGGTGATGGTGACAATATATGATTTAGTGAGATAATAGGTAACTTAGAAACAGAGTTGAGTGAAGATTTTCTAACTCATAACAAATTTTAAAATTCTAAATTTTTAAAATCTCATTGTAGACTAGCAAAATCCTGTGATTCTAAGACCAGAGGGAGGGTTAAAAAAAAGACCAGATGGTGTCCAACCATTTGGAATATGATCTGAAGCAAGATCAGGAGGGCCCAGCCATTTTTGTCCCCCTCCCAGTAGTCCCCCCCCCCCAGAAAAAAAAGAAATAAAGGGTAAATTCTTGTGGAAACACTCACTATAATAACAAAAAGGCTATGTTTTGGACAATATAGAGGCAGATTTAAGATAAAGTAGGGGGAGAAAGCTAGAAAAAAAAATTAAAGATAAATACATCACACTCTTTATTCATCTGCATGTGACTAAGATTTTTATTAGGTCAATCATGTAGAGGACCAGACACCCCAAGCTTAGTTCATTTGTTCCCTCATAATTAACCTGGGAAATGGTGAGAAAGATAAAGCATGTAAGTTCCCATTAAGAACACAGTAATAAAACGTGGATAAGTAGATATATCAGGTTCAGGTCCTGTTGGCCCATTTGGCCCATTAAGTCACTTTATCCCTTGATATAAGGATACTGTACTAAGATGGTATTATTCCCTAGTATTAGAAAATTAGGCAAGAACGTCTACAGATTCTTAATAACCAAAAATGACCTCATTTCTTAAATTGTCATTTTCTTTAAGTGAGCTTTTTTTAAACATCCTATTCCTTTTTGTTCTTTTGTGGGTATTCTCTTGGTTTAATTTGTCTCCCCATACAATAAGAGTAATTGATGCAGAAGAATGAATGGAGATGCATATGAGCGTATGTATGTTTGTGTAGGTCGCAAAGATCACCTGGGGGTAAAATATTGGTTAAGTAGGGTAGCAAAAATCCAAAAAATCCCTGTACAGACTACATGAGTTAAAATAACTTTACAACACATCTGGTATATTATACTCAGGGAAAATAATTTTTCAGATTTCCTTTCATGTCTTTACAAAGATATTATCCATCCATCACACACTTGTGTTACATATGAAAACACATGATGTTCCATCAATTTAGGTATCTACTAGGTATATGGGGTCCTTGGTAATCCACAACCTCCCTATCCTGGCCAAGATGGCTGCTGTGAGCAAGGCCTGTGGAAACATGTTTGGCCTCATGTATGGGACCTACCCAGAGACATCAGGAGGTCTCCTCTTCTGTTTACTGCCAGAGCAAGCCGCCCAGTTCCGTGCAGAGATCAAGTCTCCCAAATATGGGGAGGGCCACTAGGCATGGATTATTGGGATCCTAGAGAAAGGCAGCCACATGGCCAGAATCATAGACAAGTCCCAGATCATAGAAGTTGCACCGTAGGTGGCCACTCAGAACAGGAACCTCACCCCAGGTGCCACCTCTTAATCTAGACCCAAGTAGCAATCTGGTTTTGTTTTTAAATAGATCTATTTCTTTTTTCATCATTTCAATTGAAGACGATACATGACAACAAAAATCTCATTGTGTCTACACATCTGGTGACCTTAGGTCGATTTGTGAGTGAATGCAATTAATAAAATAGAATCCATTCCCAAAAAATAAAAATTAGTAGATACCTGT
This sequence comes from Canis lupus dingo, assembly GCF_003254725.2. NCBI lineage: Eukaryota > Metazoa > Chordata > Mammalia > Carnivora > Canidae > Canis > Canis lupus. Next base: position 28,745,082 of record NC_064276.1, read on the forward strand.
GGTTCTTCCAGCCTATTTTTATATAGCTTTTTCCAAAAGAATTGCATTTTTTCTCTTGTGGAATAAACCTTCTCTTGAGGTTAATAAATCTGTGACGAATAAGCTTGAATATGTACATACAATAAAACTTGTCTCATATTACACCAAATCGTCTTTCACCTTCCCCCGCACCATACCAATTCCTGACAAGAGTATTGAAGCTACTTAAATGGCATGTGACACATCAGTGCTACTTTGGAGGTTACTGGCATTTTGTGGTTTCTGTCCTTAGGTGCTTCTCTCTTCTGCTTTTGGGCAACTTTGTGCTTATAAACTTCTGATAACTTGAGACCTAAAGACAAAGTGAGTTCAGTCTTATCTCCAGCATGTCCCCTAAATCTATTTGACAAAGTGTCAAGACTTCAGTTCATTTCAGTAAAAACTCCCCATATGCTTATAAATATCGATTCCCATCTATTTCAAATTATCATTTTAAAACCTGTTATGTACGTGAAGAGTTTGTAAAATTTAGGGGATTATAAACATCTAAGTTATTGTTAATACTCTTTTTTACAGTTATAGTGATCCCAATTTCATGTATAACTATCTGAAATAGGTTTTTCTTTCTTTATTTACTAGTCCCCTGTAGGTTCAATTTTCCCTCAGACACTTAAAATGATTCTGATGTTATTTCCTCATTTAAAGCCATTCATTTTTATAGTGTTTTTTAATAAGAGCAATTTAATTAACATGGCCTACGAGGCCCTGAAGTATCTTGTTCCACCTTGATCCATCTCCTGACAGCCTTTGAGCTCTTCTCGTATCACCTTTCTTTTCACTGTTCTTACTACAGCCTCACTGATAGATTCAAAACAGAAATCAATCTCTGCCACTTGAAGATGTCAGGAAGTCTATTCTTTTTGCCAGAAATTGTCTTTGCTCCCCTAGGCCTTGGCTTAATTATTACTAATCAACCTTTAGACACTTTGAAATTATAAATTTGTGTTTGTTATTACAAGGCTCAAAATTTCTTCACAGTGGTTTTCAAAGTGTGGTCCCTGGACCAGCAGCAACAGCATCATTTGGGAACTTATTAGAAATACAAATCATTAGGCCCAATTCCTAAATTACTGAATCATAAATTCTGGGGATGAGGCCTAGCAACTTGTTTTAACCAGCTCAGGGGGGCATTTTGATGCTTGCTAAAGTTTGAGAGGCAACCCCCTACAATGTTCTCCTTTTCTATTGAAAAAAATATTGAAGTTATAGGATAGGTCATAATCCCTTTGGAAAATTGTTTAAAATGTAGCCCTGGGGCACTCCCCTCAGAAAAATTTCATAAGGCTTATGGAGTATACATTTTTACCTAGCACACTAAATTATTTTTTTTACCGGAAATCTCTATTTCATCCAGCTGTAAAAGATGATGTCCCTGCCTGAATTTCAAACTGTGACTCATACCACAACCCCTTTCCCACTGAACTTCAGATGCAAGACCATTTTCTTTCCATTGTCCAGAATGGTCTTAACCAAGTTAGCACCTGGGTTCTCTCCTTTATTTCAATAAGATCTCAACTCAAGAGTCACCTTAACAAGGAGAACTTGCCTTACTGCCTGTGTAAGAAGTATAGCCACCTTGTCATTCTCTATTTTAACGTGAAGGGGAAAATACTATTACAAATCCTTTTACATCTAAGCTAAAATTTTCAAGTGGTAAGAAATGACTAGGGAGAAGGTAGTCAGGTCATTTAGGGCACAATGACATGTTAACCATAGATTCCTGCCCCCAGTTAGACCCTGCTGGATCAAACCTTCTAGGGGTTAGGCTCTGGAAACTAGCAAATGAGATAAATTTAGCAAGCTCCCCAAGTTATTTGTATGCACAATGTTTTAGAATCAATGACTTAGAGGAGATTATATGTATACCATGCTCAGGGTAATGGAATACCATCTAAAGAGGTATTTTGTTTTAGAAGAGCCTCCCTGAAGGACGCGTAAAGGGAGTAACTGAATAAAGCTAGAATGAAGACTGGAAGAGGCATTACGACAGCTTTAGTAGTATGGATAAGAGGATATTGCTCCTCATTATAAGACCAAGAAGATCTGGTAACAGATTTGGAACTATTAGGTGAAAGACAAGATTCATAGGATTGCCAAGTACCTCGAATGGGGAACTAAATAAATGATAAAAACTGAAAGAAGTTGGTCCAATACTTAGCACACTGAAATTCTTTTCATGAACATGTTTTTAATACCTCCCGATGTCAAAACAAACATCTATGTAAAATATGATATTTCACTTATGAGCAAGTTCTTCCAATGCCAATCTAAAGTAATTTTCTCTATTCCAAAACTACAAAGCTGAGGTTCACTATTTGATATGATTGGCGACAGTCCCTGAGAACTTGTGATACTGCTCCTAGACCAGTTGGTGGGGTGACTTGTAATGCTTTACAACTGATAATGGCAATGTAAGTTCTTAATGTGGAATAGATTATGATAAGTGCCTGATCTTAATCAGTATTATACTGGAGGTTGACATTGTTAAATGCAGTTCAGCATGTGTTCACTGATCATTTTAATAGGGTACACTCACATAACACTCCCCTCCCCCCCACCCCTGACCCTTTTTTTTTTTTTTTTGAGTGAGAACTTTAATTATTGGACCCCTATCATAGAGGGCAAGGATATGCTAGATAATGACTTATCTGCAATTCATTTAATTTCTAGATTTGAAACCAAATTTGGGCCACAAATAGTTATTTGTGAAAGTATTTCCAAATTATACAGTTAAAATTCATTAGAAATTATATTAAAACAATAATCTAAACTATCTTTAATGCTAATTCTTCTATAAATTATTTGGCATTAAATAAGAATTGTGGCCCTCTATATTACCTTAGTAGATCTTTTAAGAACTAACTCCTAATAAAAATATTGTATCTATAGCCTTATGGTATCACGTTCCCCTTGCTGTTTAGATTTAATAGCATTACCATTTCAGTGATGAGTTATGCGTAATTATTGCTGTAATAGCCTGTTGTTGATCATATCGGAGGAGTTGTAGAAATTGGCAGGAAGCCACTTTAGTTTACTTGGTGGCTTAGACCTAATATTCAGTCATCAATTGACTCCATTGTCATTGATAGTACTTGTTACTACCATCTGCGATGGGCATATGATGCTAATCAACTCTGGGGAAATGGCACATAAATTTTGACTATTAACTTGAGTTCGATGTGCATAGGTTAAAGAGCTGTGAAAAAATGTAAGCATAGACTTTTATAACTGGCTATATTTAAGTTATAAAATATTAACATAATTAATCTCAATATTGATATTTGAAAGATGTTCATTCCTATATACTATACTTATACATGTATATACATATATGCATGTATTGACCATATGTGTACATGTTTTTACCTTTATTTAAATTGAATTTGGTGGGGATCCCTGGGTAGCTCAGCGGTTTAGTGTCTGCCTTTGGCCCAGGGCATGATCATGGAGTCCTGGGATCGAGTCCCACATCTGGCTCCCTGCATGGAGCCTGCTTCTCCCTCTGCCTATGTCTCTGCCTTTCTCTCTTTCTCTGTGTCTCTCATGAATAAATAAATAAAATCTTTTAAAAGATAAATAAATTTAATAATTTGGTTGGCTTTTAATTCAACCTATTTGGTTTAACATTAAACTGCATACAAATATCTCTAATACTTCAATGTAAGATAATTTTTGTATTTTAAAGGAACATCTGATACGTTTTGAAAGTGTTTATATATCTAGAGTGTTTATACCTAAAGCAAATTTAACAGCAGATTATCTTCAATACACAAAAAACTTCAAAATAACTTTTATATTTCTTTTGAATGAGGGGTCCTAGTTTAAATATATCACTTGAGATTTAAATAGGTAATTTTAGAAACTTCTGGAAAAATATTTACACAACTTCAGTACATTTAAAGTTATACACGGCCAGCATCAATTACTAAAAATGCTTGTCCTTCTCCGTTTGACTCATTTCACACAAACATTATATGGTCTCATTCATTTGGGGAATATAAATAATAGTGAAAGGGAATAGAGGGGAAGGGAGAAGAAATGGGTAGGAAATATCAGAAGGGGAAACAGAACATGAAGACTCCTAACTCTGGGAAATGAACTAGGGGTGGTGGAAGGGGAGGAGGGCAGGGGATGGGGGTGACTGGTTGGTGGCACTGAGGGGGGCACTTGACGGGATGAGTACTGGGTGTTATTCTGTATGTTGGCAAATTGAACACCAATAAAAAAAATTATTAAAAAATGATTGAGTTCTAAAAAAAAATTAGTAAAAGATGCTAACAGTCTACACAATTGCTTTATCCGAATTAGTGCAGAACATACCTAGTCCTAAAAGTTACTTCCTTTTCAGATTATTTTGTGAACTTTTACTAACTGTGCAAGCAATTTAACATTATATAGGAACCAAAGAAAAATATACATCTAAAAGCAGCTTAGGTTCCATCTCATTTTCCATTTCTTTAGTGTTCCTTTCAAATGTATTGTTTGACAATATATCAATAAAGTACCTAAAGTTCTTAGATAATTTAAACATGTCATTACTGATGTTATATAATGACATTAGTCACCTAAATTGTTCTTGGAACTTTATTAGTCATACTCTTAAGTTTTTTGCATTCTATCCATTGTTTTAAATATTAAGTTATGTAGTCTTCCCTGTTTATAAAATTCAAAAGATCATTTAGGATTTGTAACATTCAATCACTCCCCCTAGGACTGTATTTACATGGTATAATAACATTCTATATAATTAAGTTTTGTGACTAAGTACCAGTAGCAAATTGATGAAAATAGGAAAAGGCTAGTAAGCGAGGAAAAATCAGATATATACTCCAGGTCTCAAAGTATATCTTTTGATATTAATGCAGTCTATTCTCATAAGCCAGCCTGTATACACTGGGCTTCAAGTGTAGATCATACATAAAAAGGATATTTCATAATGCTTCAAGTTCTTTTGTAGACAGAAAAAAATGTGTGATAATCAGATTCTCATTCCAGGTTAAAAAAATTGAATGAGGAAGATTTTAAATTCATTTTCACAGATTAACCATACTCTTGAAAATGTCTAGATTATTCACCTATCATTAAGTATCTAATTCTCAGGAAAACTAGGATTATGTGTTGTAATTTGATGCAATATTTAATTAGGAGGGAATAAAATATTAAGTCAATTAAAATTGACTCATTGTATTTGAGTGTGTGCAAACTATTTTAACAAATGGCATTTTAAATATTTGTTTATATATTAACCATTTTCAGGTTTTTAGATCAGATATGGAACACATGCATATGTGTGCATGTGAGTATATTGTTATCTATAACTTGCTATTAATGTTATGCTAAAAAATGTTATGCTAAATTCCTAAAAACAACTAGGGGGATAATTATCCTTTTATAGGACCTATAATATATATAATATGAATTATAAGTTTAAAATATCAATTTTGGCCTTTAAAAAATATTTATAAATATGAGTACAGATTTCACTGTTACAAGTATACATGTTATTTTCATCACTTTCTAGAATTTTTTGGATTTTCACTTTGTTCTAGGGCAGTTACTCTCAAATTTTAGTATACATCACCATCACCTGAAGGGTGTTAATGTAGATTTCTGGGTCTACTCCCAGAGGTTGTAATTTAGTAGGTCTGGAGTGAGGCCCAAGAATTTGCATTTCTAACAATTCCCCAGGTAATATAATGTTGCTGACTCAGGGAATATTTTGAGAACCACCATTGTAGGATTGCCTAGCAGTGTCTACTTTAATTTCCAAGTAAAGATTTGTTTTGGATCAGTGTTTCTTATTATTACTAGAGTAAATTTGATTGATAAGATGCCTAAAGTGAGCTCAGTTGAGTTTGAAGGAGATAAGGAACATACATGAGGGCTGGTTATTCCCCACTCTATCTAGCTCTTTCCTATGAAGTGTATACATATCTCTTTTCCCAAGTAAAATACAATCTTTTCCCAGACAGTAGTATAATGTGTTCATCAGTAACCTTAACTGATTAACTAATAAATGACTTTCTTTTCAGTTATGGATCTGGCATGTTTCTATGTAATTTATAAATCCAGAGTTGAAAAACAATCATGTGAATTACTAAGAAATTATTACATATGATCTTCTAGAACTTCCTGATACCTATAAGACATTTACATGGTGATGTATTCAGTTACAGTTATTTATCTTCAGAAAAGTCTACATTATATGTTTTGTTGAATTATGAAATTCACAATTTGTATTTTAAGCACAGAATTCTTTTTAAAAAGTTACATGTATATAAGGTTTTTTGGGTTTTTTTTTTTTTTTTTTTTTTTTTTTTGCTTTTACAAAGCAGGGCAGGAGTATACGGCTTGGCAAACATGCAATTTATATTGAACCATCTGCTTGCTAGGCACTTTGAGTTCCCCCCCCTCCACTGCTAACATGTCTAAAGGATTAAAAAACACTCTTAAAAACATTGCCAATTAGTTTTAACTTCACAAAATGAATGACAACCTGATGAATCCCATCACAGAACACATCATTACTTGAAAATTTGGCACTTATAACGATATTCACAAAGGCAGTAATTTAAGTTAGCAGAAAAGGGCAAACTGCTTCAACTTGGTGTCTTCAACAAAAACATATCCTTACATGTTAATGATGGTTTTCAGTGATGTCTTTCAGGGTTATTTTCAACAACTTTATGTGTAATATAAATCATGTTCTTTGATTTCTCAACTCTAACCTTTAGCAGTGAATAAAAATGGGATGCAGGGTTAATATTTTGGGAAGGAATAACATAAGTTTACCTTGATGTTACAACTATTCACTCGTCTCTTATTCTAAAGTTCTAGATTAGTTATAGCAGTGGCATGACATCATTATTCATATTTCAGAAAATTGAGAATTTAAAAACATGTCTAATACCAACCAAATAGAACTGATGACAAATTTATCCATACATCACATTCAGTATATGAACATTAATATTTTTCTTAATATAAGGTATATAAGAGGGAAGAGAATACACATCAGACACAGACACCCCAAAGGTACTATCAATTTTACAACTGCATTGTTCTGAATCTATTTGAAAGTAACATTTTTAACATACAAATTGCACTAGAGTATCTAAGTATGTAATTTTGATAGAATCCCCACCCTGTCCAGCTCTGTTATATAATAAAATGTCCCTAAATAATGTTCAAGTGGCTATTTTCCATGGGCAAGTGTTTGTGAAACAAGTTTTCACATTGCAGTTTCCAGTATGATGTAACAGATGCTTTAGAAAAAGTGACTTGAGTACTTTCCATATCAACCAATATAATACAGCTAAAGCAAAACTTAAGGGAAAAAGCATTTATTAAGGAAAAGGAAAGAACAATCAATGTATCAACTTAGAATAAGAAATACAGAAAGCTAGTGGAAATAAGGCTTTTATATATTTTTTTCCAAATGGCTACCCACATGTCTGAAGAAGAGTACTTTTGAAGTCTTTCAGATATTTCTATATGTAGTTTAGTCTATTTCTGGAATCTAATCACATGTCAGGCCCACACTAATTATAGTCTTTTTAGCGTGTTAGAATGTCTTCTTAGACTGTATAAGTAAATATTTTCCCTCCTGGCACACACCTAGCAATTCTTCAATGATCATTTCTCTATATGAATTTCAGTATCTGTTTAACCTGGCTTATTTTAAAAAGATGATCATATTTATTGGAATTACATTACATCTAATACACCTCTTTAAGATGTTCTGACCACAAGTTCCATTTGCTTTCATACATGTTTTGTGAAACCTTACCCCCAAATTTTACATAAATTTTAATGGCATTGCTTTTCAAGAATGAGGGCATGCCATGCATTGTACCGCCAAATAAAGAATGTACAAAGATAACTGGGAATATAATGACAAATTTGTCTGTTCATTAAAGACATTCTTTTAAAAAACTAAAAGCAATTCTTATTAGATTCTAGGATATCCACAAGCCAACAGTAGGCTACAACCTACATTTCTTGCAAAAGCTTGTTTATATACACCTTTAAAACCTGAGGGTAATTTCCTAAGTAGTATTTATTTATTTATTTATTTATTTATTTTTAATTTTTATTTATTTATGATAGTTACAGAGAGAGAGAGAGAGAGAGGCAGAGACACAGGCAGAGGGAGAAGCAGGCTCCATGCGCCGGGGAGCCCGATGTGGGATTCGATCCCGGGTCTCCAGGATCGCGCCCTGGGCCAAAGGCAGGCGCCAAACCGCTGCTCCACCCAGGGATCCCCCAATTTCCTAAGTAGTATTTAATAGTGTGAATAAGTACTTTAACGTTCATTCCTATCTATAATATCAAAATATTTTAAAATTTAAGTTCAATTAGCCAACAGAGTACATCATTAGTTTCAGATGTAGAGTTCAATAATTCATCAATTGCATATAACACCCAATGCCCATCATATCACATGCCCTCCTTAATGCTCATCACACAATTACATCATCTCCCACCCACATTAATATATATTTTTAAAGATCTTATTTATTTTAGATAAAGAGCATACACATGCGAGCAAGGAGTGGAACAGAGAGGGCAAGGAGAGAATCCAAACAGACTATATGCTGAGTGTGGAGCCCAATATAGAGCTTTGCCTCACAACCCTGAGATCATAACCTGAGCAAGAATTAGGAGTCAGAGGCTCAACCAACTGAGCCATCCAGGGGTCCTATAATATTTTGAGAGTCTGATTTACACTTCCTGGGAAGATGGTGGAATAGGAGGATCCTATGTCCACATCATCCCACTGATACAAGTAGATAACATATCAGTATAAATAACCCAGAAAATGACCTGAGGACTGCCGGAAGAAATTCCACAACTAAATGTAGAGAGGGGGCCATAACAAAGAGGGTAGAAAGGGAAGAGATATGGTCAGGAACTAAACAGACGTGCAGGAGTATCTTCAAGGGAAATGATGCTACAGGCACAGTGAAAGGAAAGGAACAGACTCCCACACTGGGGAGCTACATGAGGAGCACAAATCCCTATAACATTTGGCTTTACAAACCAGAGGGGCTAAATTTCAAGAGTTCTTACAACCAAAAGAACTTAAAACTTGGAAATAAAAAAAAAAAAAAGTCAGCAGACTGGGCTCCAGGGAGCCCATAGGCAAGAGGAAGTGGTCCCTGCCCATACAGAGGTAGTGTAACAAACAGCCCACAGAAATACACCAGAGAAGCAGCAATATGAAAGGTGCTGGAATCATATAAGAGGAAGTTATTTACTCATCTCATAGCTGCCACGAAGGCACATAAATTGCTGAGGAAATCTTCCAGGAACAAAGGATCTACCAGACACCGTCTCCCTCCACAATTCCCCATCAGGATTTACTACCTAATTGCCAGCACTGCCACCCCACCCCTCAGCACTGTCCTTCTGCCATAAACTCCTCCAGATAGCCCACCTCAATCTTGGTACTACAGGGCCCCTCCCAGAGAGCAACAGTGGTGCACAAAACTTGCTAGCACCACTGCCCCACCATCTTTGCCCTACCACAATATCCCCACACCATGCTGTGCTTCCACAGATCTGCTCTCTCCAATATCCTCTTAGCCAGCGCCTATTCAGGGCAGTGCCCCAGGCCTGGCAGTATGAATGCAGCCCCTACAGTGGCCACTGCCACTCCAAAGTGACTCCTGCTCCCAAAAGATGGGGAGATAACCACACACATCAGTTAGAAAGAGGACCCAGCCATGGTCTGGAAGTAGACAACTCGTCTGACTGTAGGCCCTGCTCATCAATAAAAGCTGCTCAGGGGACAACAAAGGGAAAGCATCCTGCAATTTGGTGCTACTCCATCACCCACTAATACCACAAAGACTAAATACTCCCCACTAACAGGAACAGAAAACCATTGCAGACAACTGAAGAAAAAAAAGTGACTCCACCACAAGAGCAGAGTGCACATATCACACATAAAAGATATACTCCTGAAGTGGAGGGCTCTAGTGAACAAGAGACACTGAGGCAGGGCTCCACAGGATCTCGTCTCTATAAGGTCATTACTTTTAAGTTCAGGAGACATACTGCCTTTCCTAACACACATAAAATGACTCAGACAAAATTAGGAGACAGAGGAATAGGTCCCAAATCGAAGAAGAGGACACAAATTACAGTAAGAGATTTAAGAAAAATGGAGATAACTAACATGCTTGATAGAGAATTTTAAATAATGATCAAAAAGATACTAGATTTGAGAAAAGAATGGAGGATATCCATGAGACAAGGAGATAAAAAAGAACCAATCAGAATGAATAACATAATAAATGAAATTAAAAATACACTAGATGAAAAATATTAGACTAGATGAATCAGAATAACAAATTAGTGACCTGGAAGACAGAGTAATGGAAACTAATTGAGCTCAGCAGGTGAGGCAGGAAAAAAAATTATGCAAAGAATAGACATAGGGAACTCAATAACACCATTATGCATAAAATTGGCATTATAGAGATCCCAGAAGAAGAGAAAGAAAAAGGGGCAGAAAATTATTTGAAGAAATAGCACAAAGTGCTCCAAATCTTGGGAAGGAAATTTAGATTTAGGAGACACAGAGATATCCAAGACAAAATTAAACAAAGAAGGTCCACAATAAGACACATAGTATTTACTTAGAATGGCAAAAGTAGTGATAAACAGAATTTTAAAAGCAGCAAGAGGAAAAAAGCTGTCACATACAAGAGAAACCCCAGAAGGCTATCAGCTGTTTTTCAGAAGAAACTTTGCAGGTCAGAAGAGAGTGGCATGATATATTCAAAGTTAACAGGGAAAAGTTTGCAACCAGTACTCTACCCAGCAAGGCTATCATTCAGAATAGAAGAGAAATTAAGAGTTCACAAATGAACAAACAAAAGGTAAAGCAACTCATGACCACCAAACCACCTATACAAAAAATGTTATAGGGGATTCTGAGTAGACAGGAAAGAAAAGAAAGGAGTAAGAAATGAAGGGAGCACAAAAGTAGCAAAAATAAGTATATCTGTTAAAAAAACTCAAGAGACTCACAAAATAAAAGGCTGCAAGGTAGGATACTATTTATCCAAATGTGGTAGGGAGAAGAGGAGTAAAGAATGGGTTCAAACTTAAGCAATCATCATCTTAATATAGACTGCTAAATAGAGAAGAGGTTATATACCAACCAAATGGTAACCACAAATCAAAACCCAATATGCTATGCAAATATAAAAAGAATCTCAGTATGTTGTTAAAGCCAACAAATTGTGAGAAAAAAAATGAAACAAATGTAAAACAACTATACAACCATAAAACAAGGAACAAAATGGCAATAAATACATACCTATCAATTACTTTGAATTTAAATGGGCTAAAAACCCCAATCAAGACACATAGGGTGATGGAATGAATTTTAAAAAGATACAAAAACAAACAAAAAAAAACAAGACCCATTTAAATATTACCCGAAAGAGAATAATTTCAGACCTAAGAACACACACCGTTTGAAAGTGAAGGGAGAAAGCAGCATATGTTGTGCAAATGAAACAAATAAAACAAATTGGGATGGAAACAGATAATATAAACTTTAAACAGACTACAGCAAGAGGCAAAAAAGGACACTATATAATCATAGAGGGGACAATCCAACAGAAAAATATAAACATAATATTTATGCACCCAATATGGGAACACCCAAATATTTAAAGCAGTTAATAAGAAGGAAATAACTGATAGTAATACAGTGATAGTAGGGGACATTAGCACTTCACTTATATCAATCAACAGATCATCCAAACAGAAAATCATTGAGGAACCTCCACACGGTTTTCCAGGGTGGCTGCACCAGTTCACATTCCCACCAACAGTGCAAGAGGGTTCCCCTTTCTCCACATCCTCTCCAACATTTGTTGTTTCTTGTCTTGTTAATTTTCCCCATTCTCACTGGTGTGAGGTGGTATCTCATTGGGGTTTTGATTTGTATTTCCCTGATGGCAAGTGATGTGGAGCATTTTCTCATGTGCTTGTTGGCCATGTCTATGTCTTCCTCTGTGAGATTTCTCTTCATGTCTTTTGCCCATTTCATGATTGGATTATTTGTTTCTTTGCTGTCGAGTTTAATAAGTTCTTTATAGATCTTGGATACTAGGCCTTTATCTGATATGTCGTTTGCAAATATCTTCTCCCATTCTGTAGGTTGTCTTTTAGTTTTGTTGACTGTTTCTTTTGCTGTGCAGAAGCTTTTTATCTTGATTAAGTCCCAATAACTCATTTTTGCTTTTGTTTCCCTTGCCTTTATGGATGTATCTTGCAAGAAGTTGCTGTGGCCAACTTCAAAAAGGGTGTTGCCTGTGTTCTGCTCTAAGATTCTGATGGATTGTCTCACATTTAGATCTTTCATCCATTTTGAGTTTATCTTTGTGTATGGTGTTAAAAATAGAACTGCCTTACGACCCAGCAATTGCACTGCTGGGGATTTACCCCAAAGATACAGATGCAGTGAAATGCTGTAACACCTGCACCCCAGTGTTTATAGCGACAATGTCCACAATAGCCAAACTGTTGAAGGAGTCTCAGTGTCCATCAAAAGATGAATGAAATAAGAAGATATGATATATGTACATATAATACAATGGGATATTATACAGCCATTAGAAACGACAAATACCCACCATTTGCTTTGACGTGGATGGAACTGGAAGGTATTATGCTGAGTGAAATAAGTCAATGGGAGATGGACAAACATTATATAGTCTCATTCATTTGGGGAATATAAAAATTTGTGAAAGGGAATAAAGGGGAAAGGGGAGAAAATGAGTGAAAATATCAGTGAGGGAGACAGAACATGAGACACCTAATTCTGGGAAAAGATCAAGGGGTAGTGGAAAGGGAGGTGGATGGAGGGCTGGGGTGACTGGGTGATGGGCACTGAGGGGGGCACTTGGCGGGATGAGCACTGGGTGTTATGCTATATGTTGGCAAATTGAACTCCAATAAAAAATAAACAAACAGAAAATCAACAGGGAACAAGGACTTCGAATGACACACGGGGCCTGATGGGTAACATTTTCCACATTCCATCCTAAAAGAGCAGAATACACATTCTTTAAGTGCACACAGGACATTCTCCATAGTAAGCCATGTATTAGGCCACAAAATAAGTAAAAAAAACAAAAAAAATCCAACAACAACTCGAAGTCATTCCATGGATCTTTTCTGACCACAACACTATGAAACAGGGAATCAACCACAGGAAAAAAAATCTGGAAAGAGCACCAATACATGGAGGTTAAATAACATGCTACTAAAAAGTGAATAAGACAACTAAGAAATCAAAGAGGAAGTCAAAAAATACATGGAGACAAATGAAAATGAAAAACACAACAAAATCATTGGGATGCAGGAAAAGCTGATTCAAGAGGGAAGCTTATAGCAATACAGGCCTCCCTCAAGAACAAGAGAGTCTCAAACAACCTATCTTTCACCAAAAAGAGATAAAGAACAAAACCCAAAACTAGTAGAAGGCAAGATTAGAACAGAAAAAAAAAAAAAGAAGAAGAAGAAGAAACTTAAAACAACAACAAAACAGATTTGTGAAACTGTGAATCTCTGAAAATATTAACAGAGTTGATAAACCTGCGATTTGGAAGCAAGATAAACAGAAGTCTAGTACTGGATGGCTTCACAGATGAAGATTATAGAGTTAATACCTATTCACAAATTAAAGAGTTAATACGTATTCTTCAACTGTTCCGAAAAAAAAAAAGGAAAATAACAGCTTCAAATTCATTCTATGAGGCCTGCATCACCCTGATACCAAAATTAGATAAAGATGCTACCAAAAATAGACAAAAAATCCAAAAACAAAACAACAAAAAACACCAAACACAAAACACTACAGGTAATTTCTGATGAACATAGATGCAAAAATCCTCAAAATACTAGCAACCAAATCCAACAATACATTTACAATGATCATTCACCATGATCTAGTGGAATTTATTCCTGGGTGTAAAGGTGGTTTGATATCTACAAATCAACATGATACATCATGTCAACAAGAATAAAAACTATTGTTTTATTTATTTTTAAGAATTATTTATTCATGAGAGAGACACAGAGAAAGACAGAGGCAGAAACACAGACAGAGGGAGAAGCAGGCTCCATGCAGGGAGCCTGACATGGGACTCCATCCCAGAACTCCAGGATCACGCCCTGGGCTGAAGGCGGCGCTAAACCGCTGAGCCACCCAGGGATCCCAAAAATTATCATTTTAATAGATACAGAAAAGGCATTTGACAAAGTACAACATCCACTCATGATAAAACTCCTTAACAAAGTTTGGAGGAAACGTACTTCGACATAATAAAGGTCATATATGAAAAACTCACAGTAAACATCACACTCAGTAGGAACAATTGAAAGCTTTCCCTCTAAGATCAGGAACAAGACAAGGTTGTCCACTCTCACTTTTCTTCAACATAGCACTGAGACAACAAAAATTAAAGGGATCCAAAAAAAAAAAAAATTAAAGGGATCCAAATTGGTAAGGAAGTAAAACTTTCACTATTTGCAGATGACAGGATATTATACATAGAAAACCCTAAAGACTCCACCAGAAAACTATTAGAATGGATAAACAAATTCAGTAAGGTCACATAATACACACAAAGACAAATGTATAGAAATCTGTTGCATTTTTATACACTAATAATGAAACAGAAATAAAAGAAATCCCATTTGCAGTTGCACTAAAAATAATTATTGAGTAAGCTTACCTAAGGAGTAGAATATCTGTTCTCTAAAAACTATAAAACATTGATGAGAGAAATTGAAGAGGACACAAAGAAATGGTTATCTATTTATTCCATGCTCCTCCATGGTTGAATATTGTTAAAAGGTCTATACTACCCAAAGGAATCTACAAGTTTTATGCAATCCCTATCAAAATACTAACATTTTTTTTCACAGAACCAGAACAGAAATCCTAAAATTTCTATGGAAACACAAAAGACCCCAAATAAATCTTATTTATAAAAAATAATATAAATAATATTTATAATCTTAAAAAAATACAAAATAATCTTAAAGAAATACAAAATAATCTTGAATAATCTTTTCTTTTTTCTTTTTTTTTTAATTTTTATTTATTTATGATAGTCACACAGAGAGAGAGAGGCAGAGACATAGGCAGAGGGAGAAGCAGGCTCCATGCACTGGGAGCCTGACGTGGGATTCGATCCCGGGTCTCCAGGATCACACCCTGGGCCAAAGGCAGGCGCTAAACCGCTGCGCCACCCAGGGATCCCAATCTTGAATAATCTTAAAGAAAATAAAAATAATCTTAAAGAAAAACAAAGCTGGAGGTACCACAATTCCACACTTCACATTATACTACAATTCTATAGTAATCAAAACAAAATGGTACTGGCACAAAATAGACACATAAGTCAATAGAACAGGGCAGAAAGCTCAGAAACAAACCGACAATTATATGGTCAACTAAACTCCAATGAAAAAAGGCAAGGCCATGCAATGGGGAAAAGATGGTCTCTTCAACAGTAGTGTTGGGAAAACTTGAAAATAACCTGCAAAAGAATGAAACTGGACCATTTTCTTACACCATACACATACATGCGCGTGCACACACACGCACACACACACCCAACCTCAAAATAGTGTAAGGACCTAAATGTGAAATGAAATGATAAAAATCCTAGAAGTGAACGGAGGCAGTAATTTCTCTGACATCAGCCATAACATTTTTCTGGATAGGTCTCTTGAGGCAAGAGAAATAAAAGCAAAAGATAATTATTGAGACATTAAAATAAAAAGCTTCTGCACAACAAAACAAAAGGACATCCTGCTGAATGTATGGGACTGTAAATGACATGTCCCATAAAGGGTTACTATCTAAGATACATAAAGAACCTCTGCAACTCAACACCCAACACACAGTTAAAAGTGGACAAAAGTACAGGAATAGCCCTTTCTCCAAAGAAGACATTCAGATGGACAACAGACACATGCAAAGATGCTGAGTATCCCTCATCAGGGAAATGCAAATCAAAACCACAAGATGGGGGATCCCTGGGTGGCGCAGCGGTTTAGCGCCTGCCTTTGGCCCAGGGCGCGATCCTGGAGACCCAGGATCGAATCCCACATCGGGCTCCCGGTGCATGGAGCCTGCTTCTCCCTCTGCCAGTGTCTCTGCCTCTCTCTCTCTCTGCGTGACTATCATAAATAAATAAAAATTAAAAAAACAAAACAAAAACAAACAAACAAAACAAAACCACAAGATGTCTCCTCACACTGTTAGAATGGTTAAAGTCAAGAACACAAAAACAAGTGTTGGTAAGAATATCAAGAAAGGAACCCGAACCCTCATGTGTCATTGGTGGGAATGGAAATTGATTCAGCCCACTATGGAAAACAGTGAGGTTCTTCAAAAAAACATTAAAAGTAGAACCACCCTACAAACCTATAATCACACTACTGGGTATTTACCCAAAGAGTATAACAACACTAATTCAAAAGGATATATGCATCCTTATGATTATCGCAGCATTATTTACAATAGCCAAACTCAGCAGCCCAAGTGTCCATTGATAGTTAAATGGATAAAGATGTGGTTTACATATACATACATAAACTCACACAAATGGAACATGATTCAACCATAAAAAAGAACAAAATCTTGCCATTTGCAAAATGCATGGAATTAGAGAGTAATACTATACTAAGCAAAATAAGTCAGAGAAAGAAATATGATCTCACTCATATGTGGTTTTCCTGTTTATTTCTTAAATTACAAAGAGTGACAAACCAAGAGATAGACTCTTTAGAGAATAAACATGGTTACCCACAGGGAGTTTGGTGGCAGGATGGGTTAAATAGAAAGAGTACAATTATCATGATGAGCATTGAGTCATATATAGAATGGTTGAATCGCTATATTGAACACCTGAAATAGAGCATTGTTAACTATATTGTATAAACTTAAATTCTCATTTCTTAAGTGTTCTATATTTTAGCTCTAGGTAGTTTGACTAAACATGATCAAAATTATAAAAAAATTCTTAAGATAGGAAATACAGACATTAAAACCTTTATCCATTTGATAGTGACTATTCTAAATCAGGAAACAAATGTGAAAGGACAAGGCAGGATTTAATTTAACATCACTTGAAGTCAGCAAACAGAATGCTTTAGGTACTAATGAAGAGATCCTTATGCCTAAGGAAGTAACTCTAATCATGAGAATTGAGATCATTTGAAATGTATAGCAATTGCTTATAACAACATTAAACAAACGTTTACATTTAATTCTATTACCCAAACATACTATGTCAGTGAAAGTTGCCTTCACTTAAAATAGAGTCAGATAGTCCACTTAGAGACTCAGAAGACTATGCTTACATTTTGTGAATTAGAATTCTCTAATTCAAGGTGAGAAATCACTTTATGAAGAATAAGTTATTGAAGTTAAATTCCACATATTCTACAGTGAGTAGGATGTTAAGCAACCTTTTCAAGCTACTTGAATTAATGGTTGACTGCATCTGTTATTGAAATAAAACCAAAAGAAGATCTGAAACTATAGTTTGAGTTTTTAGTTTCAATACACACGTATACTATCCACCCTTACACATATGTAACAACTATGCTTGAAATTTTATAAAATTTACCAAACAAATGTCTATTAAATTGGCTTGTACCTTTGGTTTTAATTTATTGAAAGAATTGGGTAAAGTATTGCAATTTGTTTCAGTACGAAGTGTTCATTTTTTAAAAAATGAGATCCATGAAATTTAATTTTCTTAGCAAGGGACACAATTTAAGAAAATTATAGCTTTTATTTCCTTGGTCTAACAGGTAAAGGTAAGGACTATTGCAAAAACTGAGTTTGCAACTAATATTCAAAATAACTGCAAATGCTCTTATTTAGGTTTGCTTTCTAGACACATTTTCTACTGGTTAAGTATGCCAAATTATAATTGCACTGATCAGTTATCTAACTTCTTTAATATGAATGGAATAAAAGTTTATTAGGTATTCATGCAATTATCATCTCTATTTATATAGCCTACCATTTTTTAAATTGAAACAACCACCACACACACACACACGCAAGCGCGCACACACACACACACACTCAAACCTTAATTTGGGAGTTACTTTCTTCTTTCATAGCACTCAACACATTCTAAGATTATATATAATTTATTTATGATGTTTATAGTGTTTAATCTGCTTTATTCCTTGAGAATATGACAGACATGAAGTTATTTATGCTTTACCCACAAGTGTATCTCAAGAACTTTGTAGAGTCCCTGGCATTAAATATTTATATATGAGTAACTTATTACAGTAGATCCTAATGGAATAAACTAGTCTATGTAGTTTATATATAGGCTTCAGCAACTTTCTCCAACTTTAAGGATACTACAATTTTGGGGGATGGGGCAAATGAGGCTGCTAAATACATTATATGAATTTTGCAGCTTAAGAGGTTTCTGGAAATAGTAATTTTGTATTTTATCAGTAGACAAAAACTGATTGATATAGCAAGCAGGTCAGAACGGTTACTAAAAATCCAATCAAAATGGTAGTAACTAAGACAGTGTACAGGACAGGTTTTGATCTAGAGTGACCACTTTGTTTTTAAACAAATGTTTCTAATACGTGAAATAAGTTCAGAAAGAAATGTTATGGCTTAATAGAATCAGTCTTTGAAACTCAAACAAGAGCTGGGGACCTGAGTGGCTCAGTGGTTGAGCATCTATCTGCCTTTGGCTCAGTCATGATCCCGGGGTCCTGGGACCGAGTCTCACAATTGGGACCTGCTTCTCCCTCTGCCTAGGTCTCTGCCTCCCTGTGACTTTCATGAATAAATAAAAATCTTAAAAAAAAAAGTAAAATCAAACAGAGCTTAGGTTTAAATGTAAAATCTATCTAAAAAGGAAAGGTTTAATGAATTATAAAGCAGGGCACCATTGTGTCTCAATTCTTTGAGACTACGGCCACTTTCTCCTTTAAGCTTCAGCCACACTAGTAACATGCCACATTCTTGAACCTGTAAGACCTTGCTTTTACTGCTCTTCCAGCTAAAATATTTTTCCAATCACAATTCTGCCTACTTTCCATCACTTCTCAATTCAAATGTCATCTACTGAAAGCCCCTTATGAGCACTCTAATTAGCTAATGTAATACAACTCAAATCCCACCAGGTACTCCCTATATCACCTATATGCTTAATTTGTCTCATAAGTTATTTATCTAATTAGATTGACATTTAAAATGTATTCATATTATGTACTTATTTTCTGTCTCAACAGCTCCTCCCGCAAAAAAAAAAGGAAATGTTCCAGGATATTTAGGTTATTTCCTGCCCGCCTTATCCATCACAATATTTCTTGCTACCCATAACAATACCTGAAACATAGTTGGTATTCAATACATCATTCTTGAATCAATGAATTATTCTGAGCAGTCCATTAGTTCTGGTCTCAGGAATAGCAACTTGCCAAAATACCTTAGGCAAGTTTTGTTGATGTTGTCCATGTTAATATCTCTGCTTGTGAATAGCAAACTTGTACTTTGCCTTAAAAAAACAAAAACAACTAAATTCAAGGACTTAAATGATAGACAAGCTCTCCTTATTTCTGTATGTTGAGGTTTTAGTTTGTGAAAATAAATTCTAAAATTACTTATTGTTAAAAATAGTAAGTATAATCAACTTTTGTATCAACAATGTGATAAATTAGTTTCGGCATTGTATTCTGTAGTAGAATAATGAATTCTTTATGAATTAAAGAAGATGGTTAGATCATTAGTATGCACACCAACAATTATTTCCTACCTCTATTATATGTAACATAGTAAGCAAATATATAGTATGTATATAGAATGTACAGTATGTATATATATACACACATATACATGTACATATACACACATTTCCCTGTTAAAAAAAAATTAAGTATTCAACTAGAGCAGATTTTCTTCAACCAGGGTAGTTTTGGCATCTCCCTCCCACCCCCCATGCTTGTCTGGGAACATTTGGAAATATTTGGAGCGGCTTTGGTTGATCCAACTGAGGAGTGCTTCTGACATTTTGTGGATAGAGGAATGCTGCTAAACCTGATGCAATGCACAGGTCAACCTCCCGTAACAGAGAATTATCTAACCTCCATAGTCAATAGAGCTGTTATGGACTGGATGTTTGAGTCCCCGCAAAGTTTGTGTCTGAAAATGCCCCTCTACTTCCTTTGCATTGGTATTAGGAAGTGGAGCCTTCAGGAGATAATTAGAATTGAATGTGGTCATGCAAGCAGAGCCTTATGAATGGGATTAGTGTCCTTATGAAAGTCAAGAGAAAAATTGCTGCACTCTGCTCTCCACTATATGAAGAAACAGCAAAAAAGTTGACAGTCAACTCAGAGGGGTCTCACCAGAAATAAATTATGCTCATAACCTAATATTGGACTTCTGGTTTCTAGAAGTAGGAGAAATTTGTTGTTGATAAGCCACCCAGTCTCTGGTGCTTTGTTATACTGGCCAAAACAGACTAATACAAGAGCTAAGATTGAGAAATCCTTACTGAGAGATAGGCTTATAAGAATTTTGATATTTTGGTTCCTCTGCAATATGTTCAATTTTAGCTACTTAACAACTTATCCAATAGAGAGGGAAAACATCTTAGATTAAAATAACTGGTATATTTTAATTAGCAATGTTCAGCAAGACTACAGAATGATTTTGATCATGCCATTCATAGTGGCAACCAAATCATTTTTTTAACTTTAGTGTAATACAAGAAACTCAAAAGCCTTCTCTTGGACCACTTCGCAATGCTCTACTTGGACCATCTTTTCATTTTATTTGTATTCCAGTTTGAATATGTACAGTACTTAAACATCCATTTCAGAATTTCTGGGCTTATTTTGTTCATCTGGTATTGATAGTAATGTGTAATATATATATCCTAGGTGTCCTACAAAGCTCTTTTGAGGAGTCTGCATGATGGTGTTTACCCTGGTATTCTTAGCACCATCCTAGGTACGAAATGTTTTGTAAAGATACTTAGTTCAGCTGTTTTGATGTGTACTCTTGTTGATTTGTCATCAAATAGAAAAAAAAGAAAAAACAATGGATTTTGACAGGATATTGGCAGCAAAAGAATATTTCACTGCACTGCTCTCCTCAGTGTGTTCCTGACCTATCCCCTGGGTGGTGAAATATAAAATCACCTACGGTAGCAGTCAAATGTAGATGAAGATATTTCATGAGGACAAACACAAACTAAAGAAACCACAGGAATCATTATTTTGTGCCTCCTCTGTGCAGTAAATAATGGCAGAATGTAAATTTTTTTAAAAAGAGCAACTACAAACCTTGATTTTAAGTGTGTCACTAATGTACATCTGGAAATACATTAAATGAAGTGTTTATAAAAAATGTTTCTAACTTAAAATCTCACTTTAGGAAAACAGTAAGGATAAAGGAGACAAATATGATAAGAAAAAATATCTTGACAGTTAATATTTGCTACCTCTGCTTCTATATTTTAATTTATATGCTTTAAAATGCCTTGATTTCTAGAAATTTACACTTTCAAATAATTGTCTTTTACCATCTTTTCTTACCTGAGTGAAGAGTTTGAGGAACTGGGTGTAACTAAGAGTACAAGTAAGAGACTCACCTCCTTAGCTTACAAAGAAGGCCTTAGCTCTGGCAAGGTGAGGTAGAACCAACTGGGGAGTAGATGCAGGATATTTTTAAGATAATTGAGCTACACACCATTGAGCGTTCAGTCTGGGTAGGTCTACTATGCTATATTTAGGGGCCTGTTTGAGAAAATCTGGGTTATTGAAGCTTAGAATGGGAATCTCTGTGGTGGATTCCTCTGAACCCTCTGTCTCCAGAGGGAGCTCACACTTTCCTACAAAGTACTGGCAGTTCCCCAGTGTGGGAATATGTAGCAAAGCCCTCTTCCCTGCAAAGGAATGAGTGCCCCATAAGAAACTGTCCTCCCCTTTTCTTCTGGCTGCCAGATGGAGGTATAAGATTAAATTCTTAAATAACTTAGATGGATATATGCCCATTTTAATAACTCATAAAATCAAATTGGGTAGATCCAGCAACAATTCATAGAAGGTACAATTAATTGTATGAACATATACCCTAGATTTTATGCCACCCTCATATTTGCCTCCCTCCCTCACCTTGTATCTAGGGGTATGTGGAGGGAATATATTAAAGTTTGGTTTATGGATAGATTGGCTCAGTATATAAAGCAGCACCCCCACAATATATATATATATATATATATATATATATATATATATATATATAGAGAGAGAGAGAGAGAGAGAGAGAGAGAGAGACACTATCTTGTAGTCACACTCAAGTGGTAGCTTTGAGGGACCATGGGGAAGTTAAAAGCTTTCCAATGGACAGAGCTTCTGTGGTTACAATTGTTCATTTACTTTATAGGAAAAGAGATATGGCTGGGGGTGAGAATTTATGTGGAATTGCAGGCAGTGAATGACCTGCCTGAAAGTTAAAGGACTGGGATAACACATAAAAATAGGTCTAGGGGGAAAGGCACATGGATGGGTATAGGCAAACGTGGGCATCAACTGAAAATTTTCATGTCAGATATAAATGCCCACTAGAAAGCACTCACCAGACACGTAGACAAAAATTACTCAGCCTGTTGATAAACAGCTTTTGTCATGGGCTGTATCAGACCTGGCTTGACAGGTACAGGAATGGAGTAATCACTGGATTACAGATGGGAACTACATATGAACTCAACAGCATGGACTCTCACAATCTATCTTCAGCCTTTTCAGGCGGTTCAGTCTCCCAGAAAGCAAGACCAATTTTGGAGCACCAGTATGGCACTTTCACTTGGGAAGACAAATCATCCATTTGGAGGCAAGTTGACTCTATTAGGTTCCTCCATCCTGGAAGTGGCAACAAGTCATTCCCACAAGAACTGACATTTATTTTGGGTTAGGGTTCTTTTCGGTTTTTAAAACACAGAGTCCAGCCAACACCACTATCTACAGACTTATAAAATATCTGATACAGAGGGATGAGGTTTCACACAATATAGCATCTAGCAAAGGAATACATTCACACTGACGGAGATACAGGACAATCCAACCAGCATGTACATTCAGTAGAAAATAATTACTATGGTTATTTCCTAAGGAATGAGACTCAATAAAATTCACATTACCATTACACACATCTTAAGCTTTCCCAATGGACCTATGAAAATTCAGAATTACAGTAAAAGTGGCCTCCATGTAATTGTAGAACTTTACGTTCTAGATATAAGGTTAAAAATAGAATCTAATGGTACAATCACATATTTTGTAAACACAGATTAGGACTTAAACTTCATTAAACATTATGTAAAAACATTTCAGACCAGATGAAAATTAAGTATATTTAAAGCTGTATTATAGAAATGCAAGCTGCCACTTGAGTCATTGTATCTTGGTTTGAGGGGGGTGGGAAGCCAGAACAATATAGGCTATCCTCAGATTAACAAGTTTACGTTCATTCTCAATTCTCACAGCTACTACTCGTGTATGTAATAGTGTGCCATAAGAAATAGGAAGACAGACAAATGTGACCATATAGTAGATTAGAAATTGCATAATGTCAGGAATAAGCATGGTTTGAGGAACTTTAGAGAAATTGTTTGTCTCAGATCTCTCACACAACATACTGAAATGCTACCTTAAATTCCACCCTTTGTTTTTTTTTTTTTTTTTTTTTTTTTTAGTGCAGTGCTCACTATATACATTCTATATTTAAGTAAGAAATTCTTAAAGATGGATTAGCTGTAGAGGTTCTACTTCCAGAAAGAATAGTCTATGTGGCTAGAAACAGTCTAACATAAATTGGAGAAATAATCCTCTCAAAAAGAGTCTCCTTTCTATCAACACAAAAGGGGGCAGAGAACAATTGCCTAACTGACTAGGGATGTTTACAATGTCTTGATGGAATTCCATGCAATTTGTATAGAAAGTATGAAAAAAATGAAAACTCTTCTCATTTTCTTGTGAAATAAGAAACTATACCCGTGACTGTTTCCAATACCTCTCCTGGGGGCCTTCTGAATTAATCTTGGAGATTTATATTTATAGTTCCAAGAATCCAGGACCTTGCATTGAGGTGATGGGAGGGGAAACCAGATCTTGTGTTCTCAAGAGAGCCTAAGACAACAGAATGGAGAGAGGCCTTCCTCTTCTTTTTAACCCAAGAAGCCTTAATTATCACACACTTTACAAATGTGCGAGCATGCATGCACACACACACATACACACTTTTCCTAAGGCAATAAGGAATATAGGTAAGAAAAGTATTGCAGTATTTAAATTTTCTCTCCCATAAGGGTCTTTTTCTTTTGAGCCAATGGCTTTCAAATTCCCCTTGATTATACCTTGAATTTACAAATAAAACTGTATTACTATAGACGGACAGCAAGGGTTCTTTCAGCAGTTATGCAGTTCTGTTTCTGTAAAAGCTAAAGAAATAATGGAGAATTCTGTTTAATGAAGGTGACTAAATAAATTGGTAATTCTTTTAAAGTAAAAAAATTTAATGCCACAATAAGAGTGCCTTTTCTCTGAGGAACAAATACAGAGCTCAGGTTCTTCCCTGGCAATCAGGTCTTTTAGGGTTTTAACCTGGGAAACAACACTCCTGCTGCCAGTAGTTTTATTTTCCTGCAAATGTTGAAAGGGGGAAAGATCCAGCTCTGCTATTCACTGTGCAATCTTTTGTTTACTCACTTGCATTTCTGTCACACAACACTTTCTTGCTTTCTATACCAAACATATTTACACATTCTTTGTCCACTTTCATCGGTCAGCGGGATTTCTCTTTCCAGTATTAACAACAAGGAAAGTCTCCTCTTTCTCCTCTATTATCAATGGAATTATGCATTTTAATTTTTTACCTCATTTTTTTCATTTCAGTGGGGTTTTTGGTGGAAGGAGAAATAAAAGGCTGCTAATGGTCATCTTAAATTGGAATCCTAAACTCTAATTCCAACATGTATACAACCTTATGCTGTACCGCTACAGACTGGAGAAAAATTCTTAGATAAATTTGAAGACCCAGTGAATACTTCCTTCAGATTTGCGTCTGAAACCTTTCCCATTTTAGAGAAATAGAGCAAGGTGTAGTTCTTATGGGGAACCAATATGCTACTTTCTACTACCAGAACCAAATGGTTCACATGCCAGATATTTTTTCCCCTTTGACAACTGATAGAGCATGGGTATTTGTATGACACATGCCGCATAGCTAGTTTCCACAAGCATAACCCAAATGCCCCTGTTAATCACAGTCTTGGAAAATGTAGTGATCCTGTCTTCTATCTATATTCCCGTCAAGCAGAATGTGCAGCAGAAGATGTTGGTTAGTATTCAAAGTCAGAAGTGTTGGGGTAGCCAACCCAGAGTGTCTCTCTTGTAATGAAGAGTGTCCAGGTGGCAAACCTTGATCCCTTTGGAAATACTGACCATGCAAAGAGGAGAAGGACCACTGATAATTGCTAGGTTAAGTTGGTAGGATGTAAAAATTTGCTACACATAGATCCCAGCAGTGAATGCTTTGTCCAGTCAGCTGCTCCTGGACTCTCTGCACATAAGTACCTCCCAAAAACCTATGTCTCAGTTGCCATCTCTGTTTTTTCTTTGGTCTCATTGGACTATCATCAACCGTAGGCTTAGAGTTTCCTGGGATGCAGCTGCACAGCATTTGGCCTAAGATTTAACAATTTGATATACCATCTGGGGCTTTGAATTCAAATAAAAATGGCACACGGAACCACATTAGCTAGGTAGTAAATTTCTAATATGTTCATGCCCTATGTTGTTAACTTTAGGTGATTTCGGATATATTCAACCAAAATCTTGGATGTAAATATTAGTAATAAGGTACAAGTTTCTGGTAAGAGAGCCTCAGAAATTAGAGACTATTTGAGATTGGGTATTTTGCTTAATTCAGACTGAATACAGTACACGTTTAGTTTTAATATTAGAATCTGGAAGTCCAAGCCATGAACTAATGAGAGAGTTAACTAAATTAATATAGAGAATTTACTAGAACAAGGTGCTTATTAAAGCCCATGGAGTTTTGGTTAGCTACTACCTAAAATAGGAAGAACAGGAGAAATTTAATAACTGTAAGATGGATTGGCCACCACAAATAACATAGAAAACACAGAGAAAGAAAACACCAGGTTTAAATCCTCATGTTCTTCATTAAACCAGGAAGCATCTATGACTGGGCTAAAGAATTTATTTTCTTATGTAGCTTCAGGGTAAAGAAAGCAAAAAAGAAAGTCTGATCCTACAATTAGTTCACTTACCCTTCCATTTCATTAAATTGAAGACACTAGTAACTATTAAGATAATATAGCATTATTTTACATACCACTATGAAAAAAAAAAAAGAAACACAAATTACTACCTCAACTCCTTTGGGAAACTGGAAGCAAGCCCCCAAGTCACAGTCAGAGAAGAAATATTCTCTGGTCAGAATTCTTTTTGGGAACAGCAGTAACCCCAGCAAGAACCAGGAACCCTATGAAAGCTCCTGAATACCCATCAGATACAAACTCCTATAAAATGCTCCTCCAACCAGCTCTTTATGGGCCAAGTGCATGTGTTCCCGAGCTTCATTCTCACACCCAATAGGCTCACAGCTCCTTCTAGCCAAGTGTAGCAGGAACAGCTGAGCCAAAGGGAAGCCCTGCTGTTCAAAGGGGTTAAACACACATACAGCAGAAAAATGGATATTCTGTCAAACAAGAAAGTGAAAGAACCTAACCCACTTGTGGAAGGCTGCGCTGAATGGAACCAAGAGATGATGGGGCTGGCAGTTCTGATGGAGCAGGAAATCATCAATATGTCATAGTTCTTCAGGCTCATGGGCGACTTCAAAGGATCCCTTAATGCCAAAGCCTTCTTCCCAAAATGGTGAAAAGGTGGTACTAGGGAAGCGCCTGGGCATTCCCAAGCATGGTGGGCCCATTATCAATGGCTGATTTTGCTTGGCGAATGTGCAGCCCCCGCTGCACCCACGTGGCTCCACTGCACTTTCATCAACAACTTCTACACCTACCGTGTTTGACAAGAGGGGTGCACTGTGGCTCCACACTGTGTCAGAAGCTCTTCTCCCTCAAGTGGTAGAACATGGTGCCCATGCTCCTTGATATCTTCTGCCTCAGGAACTCCTGGCTCAGGGCCCCTTTGGTGTGGCACAGCAAAAGCTCTTGAGGACATTTTGGCTTCCTAGGGATGGTCACTCTTTGCCTGAAGTGACTTCCTTCTCTGTGCCTTGGCCTTTGGGGCTCTCCTCTGGGGATCCCATGATGGGACTGGCATTGCAAACTCAGTTCTGCTATAAGAAGCTGCAGAAAAACGTTTTATAATTAAAAAGAAAAACTAAGCTAAGACATAGGATTATATTTATCAAGGTTTTATTTATTTGAGAGAGAGAGGGAGAGAGAGAAAGCATAAGCAGGGGGAGGGGTGGAGGGAGAGAGGGGAACAGACTCCCTGGTGAGCAGCAACACCCCCACAACACAGGGCTTGATCCCAAGACCCCGAGATCATGATCCGAGCCAAAAGCAGAGGCTTAACCACCTAAGCCACCTAGACGCCCCAAGACATAAGGTTTAATATAATTTGTTGTTTTGTACATATTAGAGAACAATAGGTTTATTTAGACAAAATTTTGTCATGTGTTAATCACTCTTATAATCCACAATGGAAACAGTAGTGAGATAAACTAGTTAAAGTACTTTTAAAGTATCTTTAAATTCAATGTCTGAATTTTGAATTGCTTTCATTTGGAGTCATTGATCTATTGATCTTTCCATGCAATATATTCTGTGTTCCCAAGACTGTTGATGGTGAAGCAGGATTTCTTTTTAAGAAGCGTTCTATTATAGCTCGGGGATATTCTTCCGAGCTTCTAACACTCTTCAAGTTTTGTTGCTTGTTTGTTCTAAATTTATTAAACTCTTATTCATTTCCTCAGTTGAATCACATGGAAGTTAAATAGCTCTGTCTAAAAAGCAAGTTTTCTGACAAAATGAGTGTCAACAGTTAAACAATGGTCTGGCCTGTCGCATGAATCTATCTTACTAACTTCTTGTTTTTTTTAACATTTAATCCCTCTCATAAAGGAGTTGGCGATGTCCACCGCCTCCAGCTCCATTATGTTTACTTTGATTGGTTATCCTGTTGCACAAATTTGGTGCCAAAACTCAACAGCTTCTTTTACTTGTGTGATGTTTTATTTCTGTGGTAACTTAAACTGATGTTTCTTACCTGCTTATGAGTGGGATGTTTAATTTTATGTGTCAACTTGAATGGGCTATCAGTTTCCTAGATATTTGGTTAGGCATTACTCTGGGTGTGTCTATGAGGGCATCTGGGGATGAGATTAACTCCTGGATTAGTTGCCTAAGTAATGGAGAATTCACTTCTTAAAGCTGAGACATCTGAGTTCTCCTTCCTTTAGACTCACAGTCTGACTGGATCTACGCCATGGGCTAGCCTGGGATTTCAGCTTGTTAATTACAGATCTTGGGATTTTTTTTTAGCCAATTGGCATGAAACAGTTCCTTATAATGAATTATATATTTTATATATATAATATAATATATATTATATATTTATATATTATATATATGTAACACATAACAGATTATATATTAACTTAATTATATATGTCCTGGGCATATATAATTGACCTATTTCTCTGGAGAACCCAGACTAATAAAATAAGGATCCTGTTAAAATGCAGCTGATTTGTTAAACTTGGGGATGGGATGATGAGAGCTAGGATTCTGCATTTGCTACGGATTCTAGATGACGTCAATACTTGAATAACAAGTAGCAGGGATGTCGACATTTGGCTTTTGCTCTGTAACAGAATATGGAATTGTAGTAATGCTCCCATTACTATAAAATACATATTCTCTGTGAACACAGTAAACCTTAGTTTTAAAAGCAAATTGAGATAACCTGTAGCCCATGATTTTGTTGTTTGTTTCAAGAAAGGTAAGTCTGAGGAATATATGGAATTGTTGAACTGCTATATTATACACCTGAAACTAATATAACAGAGTATGTTAATTACACTGGATTAAAATAAAGAAAAGGGGGGAAAAGATAAGTTTGTAAACCCATAAATAACTTTGCACCTTGCTTCAGGAAATTCCTGAAGCCCAATATGAATGACACAAAAGCCTCACAAATTTTGTCCAATCACCATCTGTTTTCTACATTAAAGGACCCTTCTTAAATCACTTGAGCCCAGACTCCTCAAAATGTTTCTGTCTCCCCTAAGACAATTCAAAGAGTCTGCTAAGTTGATATTTTCCCTTACTGCAGTGAGGTCAAATAAACTCAGATTTGCTTTTTAGCATGTTGTCTGGTAATAATTCACAGACGGTTATATTTTTCCTTTTAATCTTAGCTTAATCTTCTTGAAGACATTTTGAGTGGCAGTTAAACACAACATGTGCTATTCCAACAATGTAAATAACTCAATTTAATGATAATATCAAAAGAAATTATTATGTTTGCAAAAGTGTAGGTAATAGCTACTAAATCAGGACTGCCACCTGACCAACAGTGAATGTAACACCAGTTTTCTAAAGGTGCATCTGAAAATAAGTGATGTTAAAAAAATGATGTTAAAGGGTGCATTTAGAATCACTGAAATGTTGTTTTTCAAAATCTATTATTAGATGTCATATGCACATAAGCACTTTTCATAGTAAGGAATGGAAACCTGAGAATAAACGATGAGAATCCCAAAGACTCAGAGTAGATCTAGCTACATAATTTGTAGGGCACAGGGCAAATGAAAATATAAGGCCTTGGGACACCTGGGTGGCTCAGCAGTTGAGCACCTGCCTTTGGCTCAGAGCATGATCTCAGAGTCCCAGGACCGAATCCCACATCGGGCTCCCTGCATGGAGCCTACTTCCCCCTCTGCCTGTGTCTCTGCTTCTCTCTCTGTGACTCTCATGAATAGAATAAAATCTTAAAAAAAAAAAAAAAAAAAAAGAAAAGAAAAGAAAAAGGAAAAGAAAATATGGGGCCCTTTGTCAAAAATTAACAATTTCACGATGAATTAAACCAATTATAGGATCCTTCTAAATGTGGCGATCTGTTCAATAGCATAGATCAATGCCCAGGAAAGTGGCCCTGGCTCACCATGTCTATACATGGAAATTTCAGAGTCCCCATACTGCATTATAGCCTTGGGATTAAGAGAACAAATCTCAGCTCTGCCATTAACATTTTTATGGCATTGAACAAGTTAAGTAACTATTCTAAACCTAATTTCCCCATCTGTAACTGTGGATAATAATAATACTTATGAAATAAGATTGTTGAGAGATTTAAGTCAGTTTAAAATATACAATGTGCTGAAAAGAGATAAATTGATAACCTGGGAGGTTTACTCCCACACAAACACCATACACCCACCCACCTTTTGATCACTTGGGAGAAGGGTAGTTCAACAGGGACGCTGATGAACAGCATTAACATTGATATGCAAACTCCCTTTTTGAGCTCCTCATATTACTGAAGATCATTTCCTGTGACAGATGTTTCCATCACTATATGGTTCCCTGCATTTTTTTTAACTTCGTTGCCAAGCTTAGAGTCTTTTCTGAAGCTCCTCCCATGATTTAATCAGATGCTCCCAGGTTGAAATATACCTCTATAAAAATGGTGAAAGGATGGAGAGATGTTCATTCTCCTGAATATATATGAATACACTGCCTGTTGCCATTGATGATTGTGGGGATTTCTTTGCCCAACAAGAGAGTACCAGGCATGACATAGGTGCTATGTGTGTTTCCTGTTAACTATTACTTGATAAGACTATCTGCCCTGCCTTAATAACATGGGGGTTTCCCTGAAAAATAATTTTATTCCTCCTTGTATTAATTTCACATGATTGCATTAACTATACAACCACAAATTTGGTGGCTTGAAACCACATTAATGTATTCCCTCTCAGTTTTAGAGGCCAGAAGTCTGAAATAAAGGTGTCCAGAGGGCCACACTCCCTCAAACGCTTTGAGGAAGAATCTATTCTACGCCTCTTTGTAGCTTCTGGTGGCAGCCAGCAATCCTTGGCATCCCTTGGCTTTCAGCTACAGGTATCCAAGCTCTGCCTCCATCTTCACATCACCTTCTACTCTGTGGGCATCCTCTCCTCCATGAATCTATCCACAAACTTCCTCCTCTTCTAAGGATACATATAATTACAATTAGGGTTCACCTGGATAAGTAAAGGAAAGCTGCTCCTCTAAAGACCGTTAATCATATTTTTGGGGACATAGAAGGAAATATTCACTTTTTTTGGTCACCATATAAGGCAATGGTCACAGGTTCTGGGAATTAGAACCTGGGTCTTCTGGAGGGTCATCAGTTAGCTTTACTTCATTCCTCATCTACCATACATCTTTAGTCTCTACCTAAAGGAGCATTTTCAACCTATTTGTGCAATGGAATCACCTAGGGAGTTTTAAAAAATCCTGATGCCAGCGTTCCTCCAAGGAATAATATAATTAGTTTGGGAAATGGTCTGAGCATCAGGAATCTTCAATTCCTCTCACCTGATTTTGAAACTTAGCCAAGGTTGAAAAACATTGAATTATGTAACAGCTTAAAATCTTCTAGGGATTGTCAATTCAAGATAATTTGGGAAAGAGACGTTATACAAAAAGATTTTCAGTATTTTATTTTAGCAATTTACATTACAAAAAATCTGGGGCGGGACGCCTGGGTGGCTCAACGGTTGAGCATCTGCCTTTGGCTCAGGTCCTGATACCGGAGTCCTGGGATCCAGTCCCACATCGGCCTTCCTGCATGGAGCCTGCTTCTCCTTCTGCCTGTGTGTCTGCCTCTCTCTCTCTCTGTGTCTCTCATGAATTAAAAAAAAAATAAAAATAAAAATAAAAAACTTAAAAAAAAAGAAAAAGAAACCTGGGGACTATAGAAGGGAGGATTCTGATTTCATAATAGATATCCCTAGAAGAACCTCCTATAATAATTTTTGATGTATAGATTTTGTTTCCTCCCCTTAGCCTTCATTCAGTGTGACCAAGGTATATTCCCCAAGGTAAATACACCTAAAGAAAGAGAAATACCAAGATATTTTAAGGAATTTTAACACAGAGTGTGAAGCAACACTGTAGATATTGTGATATTATTTTATCAAGCAGCTGTATCATTTTAGGCATTACCAGAAATGTAAGCTAGGTATTGTTGCTCAAAAGATTTTCTAATTGTTATGATTATTATGAATGTTATTATCAATGTGAGTGAATGACATGGAAACTCATTTTAGAAAATGTAGTATTGATTCACATTTTCTTTTTGAGATATAATATATTTTTATATTCATTATTTCCTTTCTTAGAATTTCCTTTCGTGTCTTGTCCTATTTTTTGATTGAGTTTACATTTTTTATTTTACATTAAGAAGTTCTGGATATATTCTAGATATTAACATATTTTCAGTTATATTTGTGCTGATTATTTCCTCTAATTCAGAGATCTTTTTAATAGACTATTTTTTAAAGCAGCTCCAGGTTCACAACAAAATTGAATAGAAAATATATAGAGCTAGGTGGCTCAGCGGTTTAGCACTGCCTTCAGCCCAGGGCCTGATCCTGGAGACCCGGGATCGAGTCCCATGTCGGGCTCCCTGCATGGAGCCTGCTTCTCCCTCTGCCTGTGTCTCTGCCTCTCTCTCTCTCTCTCTCTCTGTATCTCTCATGAATAAATAAATAAAACCTTTAAAAAAAAAAAAGAAAATACGTAGAGTTCCCAATACCCCTTGCCCCTCATTCAGCTTCTGTCACTAGCAATCCCACACCAGGGTGGTACATTTGTACCACTTAAAGCCTATAGTTTACATTAGGGTTGACTTTTGGTGCTGAACTTTCTATGGGTTTTGACAAATGTGTATTGTACACGTATCCACCTGATAGTATCATATGGAATAGTTTCACCACTCTAAAAATCCTCTGCGACTTGCCTATTCACTCTTCCTTCCCCCACAACATCTATCCTAGTGTAGGCTGTTTTATTTACTTATTTATATGTTTATTTGTCAGTGGAAAGGAGGAGAGGCAAATAATAGAAAAATACATATAAAAGAGTAAATTGCCATTTGATGTATTTCTTGGGATAAGATAGAGTGGGGGAGCGGCTTGGGCATGTTATACAAACAGGGCATGTTGCATTTCCAAATGGGGTAGACAGGAGAGACCTGAAGAAGAAGGGGGAGTTAGTCATGTGAGTATGTGAGGAAGCACTTTTCATAGAGAGACTAGTGAGAGGCTCTCCCTGCCTTTATGCAGGAATGGCAAGGAAGCTAGTAGGACTGAAGCAAGGTGAGGAATTAGCAAGAGGTCAGATTATTCAGACCCTTGTACTCAGCTATTCACTGAGCTTTGCCAAGAATTTGGGTTTCCTCTGAGATAAACAGCAAGACATTGAAGAGGTTTGAGCAGAAGAGTGACACTATTTGATTTATGATTTAAAAGGATCACTCCAGATGTACCAGTGGGGACATACAGCAATGTAGTAAGTTCAAAAACAAGATCATTTATGAGATTTACTCTAATCCAGGCCAGAGATCACAGCATAGTGGATTTGGGATACACTGGAGATAGCGAAATGTGGCCCGATTCTGCATGTATTCTGAAACAAAAGACAACAGGATTTCCTGAAGATGAGATGTGGAGAGAGAAAGAGTTAAGTCAAGGATAATCCTATCTGTCTGAATTTAACTTGGAAAGGCTGATGCAAAAAATCTGGGGTTAATGCTCATTTCATCATGAGGAGCACCGAAAGCCCAGTAGCAGCTGTGCTAGCACGATCAGCAATAGGGAGGACAACATCCAGATCCAGTGGTGATCATGGAAGCGTGGTTCTTAGTTTTCAGCAGTGATGATGATGGCGTCGTAACATGACACTTATTTTAGTATGAACTGTATGTAAATGAGGCTGCTGGGTCACTTTTTGCTCCATTTCCCAGCCATTATTTGAGCTATAACATGTTTTAAATAAAATTCATTGCTGCAGAGTTCACTGAAGTTGGTTTCTGTTATTTTTAAATAAGAAATTTTGATTACACAGTCTTCTGAGTCTCTAAGCATAAAGACGAAGACTATGTCTCATTATTGTTGTAAGCAGGGCCCAGTTATAGTCCTGCCTCAAATACACATTTTGATAAGAGGATAACTTATTATTATGGTGGTAAAATAATGAATAAATTAAATTAATTGATTAAAAATATCTAAGGTTGTGGGGCGCCTGGGTAGCTTAGTCAGTTAAGTGTCAGACTGGCTCAGGTCATCATCTCCAGATCCTGGGATCCAGCCCTGTATCAGGCTCCCTGCTCAGTAAGGAGTCTGCTTGTCCTTCTCCCTCTCCTCCTCTGCCTCTCCCTACTCATGCTCTTTTTGTCTTTCAAATGAATATAATTAGATAAAATAATAAAATACCTAAGGTTGCATTATTTTCTTAAATGCCTAGGACTTTTCTACAGCGGAACTTCTTGCCTTTTAAAAACCATATACTAGTTCAAAATGGAGTTTATTTAGAAGACAAAAGGGCAGTACACATTGAAAGAAAAAAAAGTCACCTGCTTTACTTCTAATGTGTATTCTACATGTATTCTTGATTTTCATACATCATCTATTAGAGGAGCAATTTTTAAATTGTAGTTCACTTTCTGAAAGTTTTTACGTTTTATTTGCCTTTTTTCCAAATTTGTAAGCCACAAAATCGAAGAAAACTAATTTTATAATTATGTCTTGTTTTTTAAAAATAAATAGACACACATATGTACTATGTGTATTTAATGCCCTTTGGTAACTATAGGAGAGTGTATAGTTTGTTAAGGTAAGCATGTAAAATTGCAAGCATGAGTACTGGTGTGTTAACAAAATGGAAACTCACACTTAATATAAAAACTTGAGATACATTTTGAAGAATGCAAAAACATGTTTTAAGATTTTATTCACTTATTCATGAGAGACACAGAGAGAGAGAGAGGCAGAGACACAGGCAGAGGGAGAAGCAGGCTCCATGCACCGGGAGCCCGACATGGGATTCGATCCTGGGTCTCCAGGATCGCGCCCTGGGCCAAAGGCAGGCGCCAAACCGCTAAGCCACCCAGGGATCCCCTGCAAAAACATTTTTTATACCAAAATATCTCACTTAATAGACTAACTTGAGTATATGATTTTGGGATGTGTATCTCTTATTAAACTCATAAAAGTCATACTGCACTAATTAATAATTATAATGGCCAATAAGAATAAATTTTATGTGGTCCATTTGAGTTATTCCTTTAATATTTACATATTTTTAGAAAACTCCACAATTGTTACTTTTATATTGAAATGATTTATATAATTTACAGATGTTATATAGTTTAAATCAAGAGAGAGAAAAAATAATGATACAGCTCGGTTACATAGTAAATACCAGTGATGACAAATCCATAAAAATATATTCTGCTACCCAGAACAAAACAAGTAAATATGCAGGTAGCAAAATATATAGAAAGACATAGCATGACAGGTGGGGTAAAAGAAGCTTTAATTCATTCTCTCTTCCTCTCAGACGATACATAGATAATGGAAGAACAGTTGAGAGGAATGATTTGCTACCTATAAATCTGTAAGTAGACTTTGAAGATAGGACTTCACTGTCGTCATGGTCTGTACTTTTTTCTTACATCTCCCTTTGTAGAAGATAACTGGATCCAGTGACAACTTCCTTCTGAAGATATTTTCATGTATTTCTTTCATGATATTAAGCTTTTGAAAATGAAAATAACTTTCTCCTCAAAAAGAAAATAGTAACAATTTTCCCCATATAATACAATGAAATAATATAGATCTAGATTTTGCAAATCCTCAGGCTTACAACATTTCTAAAACATAAGTTAAATATTAAGAGATATATTTTGAGTCGGAAAAAATAACAATATTTGAGAAAAAAGAAAGAACAGAAGACTATTACAAATGTGGTATAATGGATTGGTTCCCTTGTTAGGAATAGTGGTAATGTTTTTAAAAGTTCATCTTTTATTATTTTTAGTTTTCAATACAAAATACACTAGACAAAGAGAGTATAAGAAGCAAATTACTGAAAACAGGGAATTGGCTTGTATCAGGCACAACTATGAGGGAAAATAAAAATAAACTTCATTGAATTTGAGCTTCTTAATATGAGACCGTTGACCTTTACATTAAAAAATGAGCTTTATATTTTGGGAGACAGTTAATTTTTACATTTTTTTAAATAAATTTTTTTTGGAACAGTTTTAGACTTACAGAAAAATTAAGAAAATATCCCCATGTATCTCCTCACTGTTTCCTTTGTTATTATTATCTTAAAATAACAAGGTACAGTTTTTACAATAATGAACTTATATTGATGCATTATTATTACTCGGTGTCTTTTTCTGTTCCAGGCTCCCATCTAGGACACTTTACTATCTCTAATTTTTGTGTGTCCTTTAGGCTCCTCTTAATGGTGACAATTCCTCAAACCTTCTCTGTTTTTGATAAACTTAAGAGTTTTGAGAAATACTGGTCAAGTATTTTGTAAGTGGCATTTTTGTTGAAATTTGTTTGATGTTTTTCTCATGATCATACTGGGGTTATGGATTTGGGGAGGAAGATTGCAGAGGTAAAGTTTTATTTTTTTTTCACATTTGATCAAGGGCCCTAATATCACTAATCACTTTTGATGTTGTACTTAAACATCTGGCTGAGAAAGTTTTATAGGTTTCTTCACTGCAAACTTACTCTCCTTAAAATTTTATTTATTTATTTATTATTTATTATTTATTATTTATTATTTATTTATTTGTTTTGATTTAAATTCCAATTAGTTAACATACAGTGTAATATTTTTTAAGTAGAATTTAGTGATTCATCACTTGCATACAACACCCAGTGCTCATCACAAGTACCCACCCTAATACCCATAACTTATCTAACCCATCCTCCAGCCCCTTCCCCTCCAGGAATGTTCAGTTTGCTCTCCATAGTTATGAGTCTGTTTTATAGTTTGTCCTCCTCTTATTCCCCCTATATCCATCTATTTTGTTTCTTAAATTCACATAGAGTGAAATCATATAGATTTATCTTTCTCTGATTGACATATTTTGCTTAGCATTAAATACTCTAGCTTTATACATGTCATTGCAAATGAGAAGATTTTATTTATCTTAATGTCTGAGTAACATTCATATATATATATATATATATATTGCTTCTTTAACTATTCATCAGTCAATGGACATTTGGGCTCTTTCCATGATTTGGCTATTGTTGGTAATGTTGCTATTAAACATCAGGGTGCATTTATCCCTTTGAATCAATATTTTTGTATCTTTTGGGTAAGTAGATAGTAATAAAATTGCTGGGTCATAGGGTAGTTCTATTTTTAACTTTTTGAGGAACTTCCTGTTTTCCAGAGTGGCTGCACCAGTTTGTGTTTTGCCAACAGTATAAGAGGGTTCCCCTTTCTCTACATCCTCACCAACATCTGATGTTTCCTATGTTGTTAATTTTAGCCATTCTGATGGGATATCTCATGGTTTTGATTTGTATTTCCCTGATGATGAGTGATGTTGAGCATCTTTTCTTATGTCTGTTAGCCATCTGGATGTCTTCTTTGGAGAAATGTCTTCATCATGTCTTCTTCTTGTTCCTTAATTGTAATGTTTGGTTTTTTGGTTGTTGATGTTGGTAAGTTCTTTATAGATTTTGGATACTAACCCTTTATCAGATATTTCATTTGCAAATATCTTCTTCCATTCCATAGGCTACCTTTTAGTTTTGTTGACTGTTTCCTTTGCTGTGCAGAAACTTTTTATCTTGATAAGGTCTCAATAGTTCATTTTTGCTTTTGTTTCCCTTGGCTCAGGAGACATTACTCTTTTTCTCCCCTTCTATGGTATCTTCTTGGGAAAGAAATTACTGTGCATGTATAGCTCACATTTAAAGAAACAAGGATGGAGAGTTATGCTCCTGCTCCTTAAAGACAGATTATCTCCACAATTTGGAATACTTCTGCAAGAGAGAAAAGGGTGTCTTTGATATTATTTTATTCTTTGGATTATAATATTACTTTATTTTACTTGATTCTCTCTTTTTTTTAATGGTACATGGTATTGGAGACCAGTATCTAAGTGCCAGGAGTATTCATCATTACTGGAATATTGTTAAATGCCTATTAATACACATATTTATAAATATTTCTGTGTGTAAACATTCAAATCTATATTAAGCTAAACATAAGTTCATACTGATGCTTTCTTTTTAAAATTTTGTTTATTTATTTCAGAGAGAGAGAGAAAGAGGGTGCTAATGAGGGGAGGAGCAAAGGGAGAAGAAGCAGCAGACTTTCCACTGAGCAAACAGTCTATTTTGATACTTTCGACCCTAATCTATTACCACAGGGATCACTCTAGTCTCTTATCTTTGTTCAGCTGTAAATTTCCACTCTAAATGTAGAATCCTGACTGCTACCTCACACCACATTCACTATATTGTTTGATTCTAGTATACATGTATTGCGGTGTCAGAATCTCAATCTCTATCCTCATAGGAAAAAAAAAATTACCAGTGAAAGTACAGTGTTTATATGTACTTACTATTGCCTTGAGTCTTGTACACTTGACTTATTTCCAAAGTTACTCAGATCAGCACCTTTATCTACCATCTCCTTCACTGAAATTGCTTCATATATTTGTGATACAGTTGCATTCTCTTGTCATAGGCTTTATTCCTTCCCAGGACCTCCAAACCTCCTAAAGAGTTTTTTTGTTTGTTTGTTTTAATTTGCATATATGAAATTTCATTCCTTGTGCTCTAAATTTCTATTGATTTTTGAAAAATACCATAATGTCATGTATGCACCATTAGAGTATTGTACAGAATAGTTTCACTGACATAGCAATCCCCTATGCCTTTCCTATTCAATCATCCACCCTGAAACCTGGGCAAGTACTAACATTTTACTGTTTATAGTTTGATCTTTTCTAGAATGTTATATTGAAATCATGCAATAAATATCTTTTTCAGGCTGGCCTTTTTGACTTTAGAATATATCCCTAAATCTCATTCATGTATTTTCATCTACCACATTTGTAACTGTTTTCTAGTCATTGTACTTGTTCTTTTAATTCTCTCTTTTTTTGTTTTTCCATTTTCTCTGTTGTTAATTGAAAATGTTATGTAATTCCATTTCTCCTCTCTTAACATATTAATTATGCTTCTTTGTTTTTAGTAGTTGTGTTTTTTTAAGATTTTATTCATTTACTTATTTCACAGAGAGAGAGATGGAGAGAGCACAAGCAGGAGGAACAGCAGGCAGAGGGAGAGGGAGAAACAAACTCCCCATTAAGCGGGAAGCCAGACATAGGGCTCAATCCCAGGACCCTAGATCACAACCCGAGCCAAAGGCAGACACTTAACTGACTGAGCCACCCAGATGTGCCTATTTTTAATAGTTTTATTGGATGCTCTAGAGTTTGCAATATACATGTACAACTACTCTAAATCTACTTCCAAATAAGACTACACCATTTCATGAGTAGTGCAGGTACATTATAAGCAAGTATTCACAATTCCTCCCTCCTTTCCTTTATAAAATTATTGTCATTTCATTTCACCATTATTCACATGCTATAATTACATAATTCCTTGTTAATACTATTAATTGGAAAGCTTATTTGAATATTAATTTGAGTGCTTAGATCAATAGGATTAGGAGGTATAAAATTCTGGTTTAAAATAAGTTAGGGGATCCCTGGGTGGCTCAGAAGTTTAGTGCCTGCCCTGGCCCAGGGCATGATCCTGGAGATCTGGGATTGGGTCCCACATCAGGCTCCCCACAGGGAGCCTGCTTCTCCCTCTGCCTGTGTCTCTGCCTCTCTCTCTCTCTCTCTCTTTCTCTCTCTGTGTCTCTCATGAATAAATAAATAAAATCTTTAAAACAATTAAAATAAGTTAAAGTCATAAATGAAAACATACAATGTAGGGAATATAGTCAATAATATTGTGATAACATTGGTGGCCAATGGTGACTATATTTATCACGCTGGGCACTGAATAGTATATAGAATTGTGGACGTGTGAAACTAACATAACATTGCATGTTAATTATGCTTGAATAAAAGAGTATAATCAGATATAGCACAATATTTTATGTGCATTTATTCCCATTTAAATTACTCTTCCTTAGTAAAATGTAAATCTGATTTTCTGACCTCTATCATTTCTGCCTTCCTGAGGAACCTTTACCATTTTTCACAGGACAAATCTGCTGAGATTGATTTTCTCAGGTTTCTTTGTCTAAAAAAGTCTTTATTTTTGTACTTTGTCTCTTAAAGGATAATTTTGCTGGGTATAGGATTCTAGATTGGGTGTTTATTTTTTCACACTTTAAATATTTGACTGAACTCTTCTCGCATACACGGTTTCTAAAGGGGACTCTTATTTAATTCTTATCCTTGCTCCTTTATAGACAAGGTATTTTGGTTTGGTTTGGTTTTAAGATTTTCTATTTGTCTTTGGCTTTCTAGAATTTGAATATGATATGCCTAGATGTAGATTTTTGGTACCTGTATGGTGCTAACTGAGCTTCCTGTATCTGTAGTTTGGTGTCTGTCACTAATTTTGGAAAATTCTTAGCCATTTGTAAAATTCTTAGCCTAGTTCAAATATTTATCTTCTCTACTCTCACTTTCTTCTTGTTCTGATAATTCAAGTACATACAAGTTACATCTTTCATATTTGTCCTATAGTATTTAATTTTTTTTTCTGTATTCCGGTTTAGTGAAGTTTCTGTTGACATATGCTCACTGATTTTCTCTTATTTTTTTTCCCTCAACTGTGTTTAGTTGTGATTAGCTTGTCCAAGCTAATCAAAGCATTCTTCATTTCTGTATAGTGTTTTTGTTTTTTATCATTTCATTTTTATTCCTTCTAGAGTTTCCATCTCTCTATATATATATGTGTTTTTGCAAATTACGTACTTTTTACATTAGAGTCATCAACATATCAATCATAATGATTTTAAACTCTCTGATCATTCCAAAATTTGTACCGTATTTGATCTGATTCTGATGCTTGCTATGTGTCTTCAGTGTGTGCTATTTCCTGACTTTTATCATGACTTAATATATTTTGTTGAAAGCTGGATATGATATCTCATGTATTAGGAACTGAGGCAAATATGCTTTCAGTGTGAACTTTATATTTATTTGGCCTGGAATTGGGCTGTGTTTAATGTTTTCTATAATGGTAGGTGTCAGGGTCTTCAAATTTCTCCAGTGTCTTTATTTGTATTTCCTTTGTTGTCTTTGTTTTTCCCTAAGAACTTCTTAAGTATAGTCTGTGCCTTGCATTATTTCCAGTTATAATTCTGTTATTATTTTGGAGCCCTGTTAAGTAGTCATAAGGAATTTGGAAGTAAGTACTCTATAATTTTGAATTAATTCTTAGTCTTTTAGTGGGTCTGTGTTCCTTGATTGTGACCTTCACAAGTGTTTCTTACCTTTTGTTTTGTTTTGTTTTTTTCCTCCCACTTAATGTAAGATTGGAAGGCTAGTGAGTGCTTGTGTTAGGTAATTGTACTTCTGCCTGTGTGATAAGGCTCCGGTAAATTTTTTCAATGGAGAGTACTACATGTACTACATGTAGTACTACATGCTATATATATATATATATATATATATATATATATATATATATATAACATGCTTTTTTATGTACTACATGCTAGATATATTTCATAATGTTTATTTTTCCCCTTGACAAAGATAGAACTACATGCTAGATATATTATGTACTATGTACTACATGTACATAGTACATGCTAGATATGTACTACATGCTAGATGTAGCATCTAGCATAATGGTTATATTTTTCATAATGGTTACTTTTCCCCTTGACAAAGATAGGAGGTAACTTTTCTAAGTCCTTCAATGTGAGAAATTTACAGGTTTCTGGAGCTAAACCCTCCAAAAAATGTGAGAGCCCCCACTAATAGTACATCCCACCAGGAGTTTCTTACTCTCAAAGCAGTCCAAACTTGGCCTCCAACCATTCATCAAAATTATCATTTAAGTATTCTTAACAGTTTCTGGTTATGGTAGCTTCTGCTTCAGATCAACTATGTTTATCTTAAGTTGCCCATCTCTCCAGCTTTTGAGATAGTAGATTACATTGCAACCTCAATTTTCTGATGAGCCTAAGAAAATCATTGATTGTCAGTTTGTTTAACTCGTATTTTGTGCTAATGGGAGTTCTAAACTGTTATCTATCTTATAGCTGAATGGTACATTTTGACCTCATGAAAATTAGGGTAGTACTTACCACATAAAAAATGGTCAGTATTTGTATGTAGAATATATAGATAGCTGCCTGACCTATGGAGAAACTGAAGTTAGCAATAGAAAATATAGTTTGGCATCAACAACCAACTTATTTTTAACATACCTCATTCCTAGTGAGGCAATAACCCCAGTGATCCCACATAATTAATAATTAAAAATCATTTTTGTTTCTTAGAATATATTTATTAGGTTAATGTCACATTATTTCCATCTTAACTTTAAATTTTCTATTTTCTATTTTATTCATTTAAAATAAATTTAAATAGTCTTGAATAACTTCCTCTTTGATTGGTAAATGTTTGTTTTTTAAGATAGAGAAATATGTGTACCTAGTAAGAATTATGTTAAGACAATATAAAAATAGAACATGCATAGGAGCTCTTCAAACAGGA
This sequence comes from Canis lupus dingo, assembly GCF_003254725.2. NCBI lineage: Eukaryota > Metazoa > Chordata > Mammalia > Carnivora > Canidae > Canis > Canis lupus. Next base: position 28,788,015 of record NC_064276.1, read on the forward strand.
ATGAAAATTCTGTTACTTTGAATTATAGTTTCCAAATTATTTAAACACGTTTTGTACATGGTACATATAAATAGTATTGTCTTCCATAGTCATAAACTTATTGCATATTTTTCTAACAATAAAACTTACATTTTTAAAGTATGTTTAAAATATGAAGATTCTAAAAGATTATAAATACAAAACCAAGATAAATATTATTTTCTTAATTATGGTATGAATTAGTTATGATTTTATAAACATGACACACTAGTCCATTCATAATTCTTTCAATCCAAATCATGAAAAAAAACAAAATAAATTAAAATTTTTTTAAAAATTTAAAAAAACAAACCATGGTGGGGTATATATAAAATTTAATTCTGGTGATTAACATATGCTTCTTTTGTGTTCACTTGATTTTCACTGGGATGATAGAGAACTTTCACACTTTTTAAAATGCCCAGTGGACTGAAAACAGTTGAGAATCACAATTTAGCGGGGGAAAGTGATACATTAAAATTTAATAAACTAAGACTGACAGTAACTGAGAAGCCATAAAAGGAAGATTAATTGATTCACCTATATAAATATTATTTGTATATGGGCAGCAATAAACACATTTACAAATGAAATGGAGAATATATTCAAGTCATGAAATATAGTGTTAATTAACTAACAAGCATTGAGCACTCACAGAACAAGAAAAAAATGAATACCTCAAGGAGTAAGTGATAATCATAAAAAAACATTTTGTAAAAGAAGTAATGATGGTAAACAAATGTAAAAGTTTACAATGGCTTATATAGGCAATGAGAGATGTAAAAACTGGAAAAAAAATGGCTAAGTGTTTTTCTCTTCTAACATTGGAATGCTTAACAAAATTTTCAATGCCAAGTCTGAATGAGCATGTGGAGAAATAAGTATTTTCATGCACAGATGTATATAAGCAAGTCATTATAAACTTCTGGAGGGTAGTGTTGCTATAAGTTTAAACATATAAAATATGTATATTGGTTGACTTACATGTCATACTTCTATCAGTGATCCTACAAAGTTAATAAAATAATTTCACAAGGGACATGCCAAGATTGTATCACTACAACATTTATTTATAAAAATAAAGCAAAACACTAAATATTCTAGGCTTCCATTAATTAGGACACGCTAAAATAAAATAAAGTAACATATATCCATAACATGCATTACTAAAAATTCATGGAAACTGGAACTATGCATTTTTAAATCAATTTATTATCTAAAACTAATTTATTAGTATTTATTTTGAGATTTGGAAGAGTAATTTAAAAGGTTTAAATATTGCAAATGTATGTATAGTATGATCTTATCTTGTGCATGGGCATATTTTACTTTGCTCTAATTGCTAAAACTCTTTGAGCTACAAACAATGAAGAATCTAACTAAAAGTAAATTATGCCACAAGGTGATGTATTTGATCATACATAATGTAGTCTAAAATTTCTGTTTTGGTATGATCCAGCAGTTCAAGAACATTTTCATGAGCACAGATTTTTCCAGTGATTCTATTTTCACTTTACTTTGTCAATTTCATTCTAGAACTTTTGTTAAATTTTGGTTGCAGGATGCCTGTATATTGTGATATCAATGCTATATTCATCTTTTTCTTGTCTATCACTATCTTATAACTAATGAGACACTTTCCTAGAATTTAAGGCAGATTTAAAAATATATATTGTATATTTCCTTCTTGTACTATTCTCAGGAAATGGAGATAGGATCACTTTTATAACATCCATACCCAAAATTGGAGTTGAGTGTGGTATCAATCTCTTATGGAAGATAACTTCATGGGAAAAGGGTGGATTCATCCCTCTAAAAGGGGACTGTGCAACTAGAAATTGATGCTATTTAGTAATCAAGATTACATATTACATATATAATGTGACAATCTGATGCAATATATATATAGCAAAATGATTTCCTAATAATATTAACCAACACATTCATTATCTTATATAATTACCATTTGTGTGTGTATCCAATGAGAACATTTATGATCTACTCTCTTTACAACTTTCAAGTATATAACACACTATTGTTAGTTACAGTCACCATGCTGCCCATTAAATCTCCAGAAATTTTTCATCTTTTAACTGGAAATTTGTAACTTTCAACCTGCATAATCCCATTTCCTTCACCTCCTAGACCTTGGCAAACCATTAATCTACTCTGTTTCTCTGAGATTAACTTCTTTATACCTCATATACAACTGATTATATGGTATTTTTCTGACTTATTTCACTTAGCATAATGTCCTTAAAGTTCATCCAAGTTGTCACAGTGTACCTTCTTTTTTATAGCTGAATAATATTCCACTGTATATATGTGCCACATTTTCTTTATACATTTATTCATTGATGGACACTTAAGTTGTTTCCTTATCTTGGCTATTGTGAATAATGCTGGAATGAATATAAGGATGCAGATATCTCTTGATTTAACTAGAAAATATTATTTTTATTGGCAAAGTATTTTACAGAAATGGAATAAGACTTGATTATTTTTGGTAATCTATTCTGAACTCCTTCATATGTTTTGGAAGTATTTATTTTCATAAAATTTAGTGCTAGGTAGAGTTTGCCATCAACTACAGAAACAATAAAGACCGGACACTTATTTTTAGGCCTCCCTTGTTTAGCAAGTCAACTCAGATTCCCAAGTTTGAATTAAAATACTCTGATGAGGGGCAACATAGAGGGTGGTGAGCCAACTCTGGATCAGCAGCAAAGGTGATGTCTCATTCCCAAAACTAGAAATTGTAGTAGAGCCTACAGAGCTTCCATCGTCCAGTGCTTGTTTTTTCTGCAGTGGAGTCAGAGACAAAAGTGTCACTAGCAGGAGAAACGATGTCCTTACTCAATGTTTCTGAAGCTTGATTTTACTGTAACTGTGATTTTGAGGCCTCCTTTGTTCCTATTTTCCAAGCCTTGTTCTCCAGTTTTTCCTGCAAGACTGTGAATATATAAACTGCTTTTACACCTAAATCTGCTTGAACCAGTGTCTGTTTGCGGTCAAGAATTGTGACAGATAGAGAACACATGCAATAAGGTAGAGAAGAGATTTTCTTCAGAGGAATATATTTAGACTTTACAGATAAGACATTCGGAAGCATGTGAACTGGTTCCAGCATAGCATTGCTTATAATTGCAAAGATGTCCTTTATGATACTCACAGAATTTAGCAAAAAAAACAAAAACAAAACAAAAAACAAATGCCTAGAGTATCAAATACTAGTTCTAACTTCAGAAAAGTTCTCAGGGATTTTGGTTACTTGTAAAGAACATAGCTATGGAATTAATACAAAAAAAAATTGTCAATTTTCTGAGGAATGATACCATTGGATAAGGTAGTTCATGGGCAAACCATCTGATACATAAGACAGGACTGCAGAAACCCCCAACCCATTACAGCATGTGGCCTTATACCTAATGTATATAACCTTATGATATTTGGTGTGACATAATGAAGCAATAATGCCTTTAGTCATAACTACCTAATAAACTTGGGTGATATTCCACAAGTGTTAAGGTGCCTACATTCTCAGCATTGAAAGACCTGTGTCTGTTTTGAAACTCAAAAATAAGGCAACACTGAACAGCGAGATTTTTTTTTATTTGAACAGCGAGATTTAAAATTCTCTGTAGGTACAGTATCTGAAAAAAATATATTGTTTTAATGAAAAATATATAGAGGCCAAAGAAAAATCACCCTTGATAAATATGGACTGCATAGGTTTGAAAGAGAGATGGTGACAGACAGTATAGCAAAGATGTTACTTTTCTCTAAATTATAAAGTAGAAAGCTAATTCTACTGTTATAAATCTAAAGATTTATTTTTTACAGGCTTGCTTTGGGCAACTGCTCTCAGGGGGGTAAATGGAATTTAATGATAACTTAAAAAGAAGCATAAATTAGATACTCTAGCATAAATGTGATACACAAAAAGTTAGCTCTTATTATATGCCAGACACTCTGATGTTTTAGGTGTATCAACTTACTTAATCCTAACAAAATCCCATGAGATGTATAGTCATTATTTTAATTTTCAGATATAGAAACTGAGGCTTAGAGATATCGAATAGCTTGCCCAAGGACATACAGCTAGTATGTAAGGGGGGGGGGGGCTCTGGGGGTAAGCTGTCTCTAATTCTAAAGTGTACACTTGACCACTGTATCTAGGACCAACATGAAAAATCTGTAGAAAATTAGGACACAGGATGAGGGCAGAGATAGAAAAGCCTTTTTCAGTTTCAATTTAATAAGGCATAAGTCAAAACACATATATGTTCTGACCAACATTCCATGAGAAACAGTATCATTAGCCCTAAAAATAAATTGTAATTCATCATAGAATGTGTTTTTTAGTATATAATGCAGCTAGCTAGCAAAACCAATCAACTCTAGAGTTTCTTATGAGCATGGTTTCACACAGTGTAGGAAAAATATCACCATTACAATACACAAGCAATAAGCGTAAGGCAGATTATAAAATACATGCAGTAATTCAAGAACCATTACTTGGTGGAATTAGGTTCATAAGAATATGACATAAATGGGGCATCTGGGCAGCTCAGTAGGTTAAGCATCAAGCTCTTGATTTTTGGCCCAGTTCATGATCTCAGGGTCATGATATCAAGCCCCACATCAGGCTCCTCGCTCAGCAGGGAATCTGCTGGAGATTCTCTCCCGCTCTCTGTATGTCCCTCCCCCTCTCAAAAATAAATGAATGAATCTTTTTTAAAAAGAATAGGACATAAAGTCATGCTATGGGAACGTTTGTTCATTTATGCATTAAGTATTTTTGGAGCAATACTATATCTGAGGCACCTGGGATTTCTCAGTGAACTAATAAAAAGAAAGCCCTGCATTTGTAGACTTAATAGTTTAATAAGGGACAATAGAGAATCAACAGTACATATATAGTGTGTCACAAGGTGATCTTTATGGGGGAAGAAAGGTAGATAACAGTAAGAGAAATTGGATACTCCAGGGTTGAGATGATTGTTGAATTTTTTTAAAACACTATTTGAGAAAATCTTAAGATGATAGATTTAGGCTTAAAATATTTCTGGCAAAATTTTGTGGCATTTACGCAAAGACCCTAGGGCAAGGGAGACTTGTGTATTCAGGAAACAGCAAGATTTTCAGTGAAGCAAAGTAATTTGGGGGAAAGCAATGGAAATAGCTCTGGAAAATAATGGAGGGCTGGGTCATATAGGGCCTTGGAGGCCGTTGACAGACTTAAGCTTTCACTGGTAACTGTATGGGTGCCATTGCAGGATTTTGATCAGAAGAAGCATATGGAACCAGGGGGTAAGAGGCAGATGACAGAGGAGAAGGAGGACCATAAGCTTGCTTCCTCCGCCGAACACAGCTAAATACACATCAAATCATTCTGAACACCCAAGATATCCATCAGAAGTCTTACAGAACAAAGCAGCACCTCTACAAAAAGAAAAAAAAAATGACCTTGGGGGATCCCTGGGTGGCGCAGCGGTTTGGCGCCTGCCTTTGGCCCAGGGCGCGATCCTGGAGACCCGGGATCGAATCCCACATCGGGCTTCCGGTGCATGGAGCCTGCTTCTCCCTCTGCCTATGTCTCTGCCTCTCTCTCTTTCTCTCTCTGTGACTATCATAAATAAATAAAAAAATTAAAAAAAAAAAAAATGACCTTGGAAGGTAGGAACCGAGATGAGTTGAATTGTGGGAGAAAGAGCAGAGCAGGGGGTAGGGTGGGGAGCAGCCCCAATCAGGGAGACAGGAAGAGAAGGAGAAAGAGTGAGAAGAAAAAACAAAGAGGGAAGATGTGCACAAGGACTGCACAAGAAAGCTGCTCCCTAAACCCGTTGACTGGTAAAAGGAGAGGGTTTCAATACTGCCAGGACTGTAGAGAGGGCAGAGGTCAGGCTGGGGTTTGGAGGTCTGTGACATTGCTCCACTCGGCCAGATGAGTTGGGTGGAGCATACAGCAAGACCTGCGGATCCCCTGCTTGGAGTGCATTTGGTGGAGGGCCTAGGTCTGCCCTGAGGGCAAGACCCAGCAGGTGCCATTGAGCTGTTCCACTCACCAGCATAGGAACAAAGCTGCTGGCTAAGGAGAGCAAACCCTGGTGTCAGATGTGCATTGCCATGTACCATGAACTCTGAACCACTGGGAGGTCCATAGATTTTTCCAGGCCAAGGTGGCATCTGCCACAGCACAAGGAGACCCTCCCCTGTGCACTGCAGGTCTCTGAAATGCAGGGCTTTGAAACATAGCTGCAGGTGAGGTGAAACACTGGCGATCTGCGGTGTTTGGCAGGCATACAGCTCAGACACAGGTTGAAGGCAGGGATCTGACCGAAAGCAGGGACTCAGGAGGAGTCATTGCAGATGAGGGGGCAGGTGCGGTCATTTTTACCCCCACACACTAGCATTAACCCCCGGGAGCGAAGCAGCGCCACCAAATGGACAACAAAGCTACTACACCAGGCCCAACCTTCTGCACCCTGCAGGTGGGTATCCACTAGGGCAAGTCCACCTGAGCATCGAGCAGCTCCCCCAGAAGGCCAGCACGAACCCCTCCATGCACTAGGTCTGTTGATCATAGAGCTCTGTAAAGCTCTAGCTCTAGGGCAAATAGGATCTAGCTTCCTTTGGCTTTTCTGTTGGTTTGTTTAGTATTTTTGTTTTTTGAATACAGAAAGAGCAAATTTTAATTTTATTTTTTATTTCTTATTGGATATGTTTTCAATTTTTAATTTTTCTTTTTTTTTCTGTTAAGCTTCTCATAACAAGCAGACCAAAACACACTTAGGATCTAGCTTCCCTTATTTAGTTTTTTTTTTTTTCTTAACCTTAAAATTTTTATTTTAACTTTTTTCCTGTTTTTTGTTTTTCCTCCAAAGTGATAAGGTGGAAGAACTCACCCCAAAAGAAAGAACAGGAAGAAATGTCAGCCAGGGATTTAATCAATATAGATATAAGCAAGATGTCTAAGCTAGAACCTAAGACAATTACAAGGATACCAGCTGGGCTTGAAAAAAAGCACAGAAGATACAGATATGACTTCCCTCGTTGTGTGATTTAAGATACAGAACGGATTAACATGAGGGGGGTGGAGAGAGAGGGAAATAAACCATTAAAGAATCTTAAAGGAGAACAAATTTGGGGTTGATGGAGGGGGTGGGATGGGCTAGATGGGTGATGGGTATTAAGGAGGGCAGTTGTTATTTTGAGCACTGGATATTGTATGTTAGCAATAAATCACTGAATTCTACTCCTGAAATTAATTATGCACCATATGTTAACTAATTAGAATTTAAATAAAAATTTGGGAAAAAATATGGTGTGTGATACTATTAAGATTTTTAAAGAATCATTCTGGCAGTTGTGTTGACTCAAGAAGAGGAGGGCAGTAATAGAAGCAGACATTGCAATTAGGGACCTATTGTACTAGTTTAGGAAACAGGTGATCATGACTGTGACCAAGATGATCATAGTAGAAATATACCCAGCAAAAGTGACAAATAATATAGGAAGAAAACAAAATAAATATTATCTTGGAAAGGAAGTGAAGAAAGGTGTTAAGGAAGAGGAAATTAAGAACTGCACAAATGTTGCTGGTAGCTCAAATAAAATGAGAGTCAGAAACTGACCATTGGATTCAACAATGTGGGGAACACTGGCTTTTATAACGAAAGCAATTTGATTGGAGTACTGGGAGTGAAAACTAGAGGAGAATGGATTAAAGATAGCATATGTAGACAACTCTTTTGAGGAGCATTGAAAAATCAAATAGTAGCTTATTATGGTATGTGTGATCAGGAGAAAGGGTTTTTTTTTTTTTTTCCTCTTTTAATGGAAGAAATGTTTGATTCAGGAAAATGGGAAATTTTGATGTAGGAGAGGGAAGAAGGAAAAAAATGCTGGAGGCAATATTCATAGGTAGATGAGACAGGGTGAGTTTAATGCCACAGAGACATAGTAATGATACAGATCATGTAGAGTTCATTCTTGGCAAAAAGAAGGAGGAAAGAATATGTAGTTTTGATGGTGGGGAGACATGGCTTTAGAAGTCTGGAAATTCTCTTTTAATGCTTCATATTCGTAGTGAAGGGAGAAGGAATGCCACTAAACTGAAAGCATATGTATGCTTCAGCATATGTGGGTGGTAGTGTTTGCTCACATGTATGTTTGTGTTTGGGGACAGAATGGAGAAACATAACATTTTAGCATTACATTTTATTAATTTCTGTGAATGTGTCATCTAATATAATAAGAAATTCCTGAACACTAACATGTGGTAGCTTTCTTTCTTAGCATTATTAGAACATGGGGAAACCTAGTACATGAAAACGGAATCAGAGAATGAAACAGTTGTTTGGGAAGTTAAAAGATTACCTTTAAATCCTCAACCTTCAAAAATGTTTCCTCAAACCATTCCAAGGAAGATGATTGCTATTATGTTTATAGGGACTCAGGTTTAGTTACGTTTCAAACTAAATCCAAAATGTTTACTTTTGGCTCATCTATATATCAATCATTTCTATAATTTTTATTATAGGTTTTTAATGTTGTTAAAAGTTTGACATATTTCTCTTTGCATTTGGATTTTAGATAGTATACGTGTATGTAGATGAAAAACTGAGAAATCAACAGCTTTTGAGCACTTTATGATACAGAATATTATTACTTAGGACAAGTAAAGGTTGCAAAATTGAAAATGATGACCCTCCTTCCAACATAAAACTAGATACTCTTGGAAATGATATAGCTGTTAGAAATTATTGAGACTGGGGTGCCTGGATATCTCAGTCAGTTAAGCGTCTGTCTTCAGCTCCAGTCATGGTCCCAGGATCTTAGGATGGAGCCTGCATCAGGCTCCCTGCTCAGTGGGGAGTCTGCTTTTCCTTCTCTCTCGGCCCTTCCTGCTGCTCATGCTCTCTCTCTCTCTCACCTACCCTTTCTCAAATAAATAAATAAAATATTTTTTAAAACAGGAAATTATTGAGACAAATCATAAGAAACTCTTAACTATAGGAAAAAAACTGAGGGTTGCTTGGTGTGGGTGGGAAGGCATGAGGTAACTGGGAGATGGGCATTATGTAGGGCACGTGATGTAATGAGCACTGAGTGTTATTTGCAACGGATGAACCACTGAACTCTCTCTCTGAAACTAATAATACACTATATGTTCATTAATTTAATTTAAAGAAATAAAATTTTAAAAAAGATATTATTGAAAGAAATTGAAGAAGAAAGTATTTGACCAACCATGATGGAGTTTATGTATTTCAATATAATATATTTAAGTAATAGACTTTGAGTCTTCTTCATTCAATAGTATATATTCATGTATTTGTAACATGCATTTTTAGAAAAGTTCTTTGATTTCAATTTACTTAATATCTAAAACTAAATGTATTTAAGAAAACAAAAACTTCAACACCTAATACACTTCAGACATCCAAAAATATCAAACTTCGAATATCTTGATTTTGTGTTAAATGGCTAGAATGTGTGTGTGTGAGTGTGTCTGTGCATGCATGTGTGTGTGTATCTATATGTTTACCTAATTTCTTTAGACTGGCAATCTGGCACACCTACATGAGCCTTATTAATGTTAACTGTAGATGGACATTTGACTGAGGCAATTTGAGCTAAAAACAATGAATAATATATTTGAGAGAATTGCCCTCTTCATCTATTCCATCAATAATATGCATGGGGGGGATGCCTGGGTGGCTCAGCGCCTGAGCCTCTGCCTTCAGCTCAGGGTGTGATCCCGGAGTCCCAGGATCGAGTCCCACAATAGGCTCCCTGGGAGGAGCCTGGTTCTCCCTCTGCCTGTGTCTCTGCCTCTCTCTGTGTGTCTCTCATGAATAAACAAATAAAATCTTAAAAAAAAAAAGAAATATTCATGGAGTGCCTAATGAATTCCAGGTCCAGTGATGAGTACCAGAGATATTAAAAGGAATAACCACAATCAATCTACAACATCAAACAAAGTGCATTCTAACAGGCAGGCTCTATATCAGCAACCCTACACTAAACCAACTTCCACATATGTTCTTTGCCTGACAGAGTGTCAAAATTAGTTAATGGGTGTTCTGTTCAGCTCATGTACTCACCACTATTTTATTGGTACCACTACTCTCTATGGTTTTAGACCTACTTTAGCCTGACCCGGACATTTCTGCAGCCTGCCTAACCCTTGTACATAACAATTGTCCCTTGTACCTTGCAAACAATGGCATTATACATGAATACATGATTGTGGTCATAAACTGTATTTGAGGGTCAGGTTATAGTTTGCAGGTCCTAATTGTTTCTAAGCATTGGTGATTCTGCACACACCAAATAACAATATTTACTCTCTAAATTCTTAGTCAATTGAAAAATGGACACAAGCATAGAAGAGTATGACATTAACAGAAAACTAGATCAGAAAAGATGGCTTTATGTTCAATGAGCAGTTTCCTTTCCCTGAATTAAAATTACCTTCTAGGTCAAATGAGGCACATGGAGACACCAATGGACTTCTCCCAAAGGTTTCCTTATTAGATCCTGAGACAGAGCCACAGGGTTGATTGTACCCTTTAAACTCCTCATTGAACAAATCATTTCACATCCCTTGGGGAATAAAGTGTAGGAGTTCTCCCCAGCATTGGATATCGAACCTCCTTAGGTCTGGATAACTGCAGCCCTGGCTCAGACCCTGGGTCTCCAGCAGTCTGGTGCTTTGGAGTGCCTTTCTGGAAGCCTCTACATCCCCTCAGGTTAATAGGACCAACCAGACCACAGTGGCTATGGCCCTGCAAATACAGAAAGACTCCCATGTCTCCCTACTATGGATCAAAGGAGGAATATGAGGAGAGTAGCTTGTAGACAACTGTGTTTTCATATATACTTCTCACAGCAACCTGATGAGGTAGCTAATTTTAACATGATATTACAAATGGATAAACAGAAATTCAACATTTGGATTTCACATTTAAGAGCTGAGCAAAGTCACATATCCGTGTGTCAGATTTGCATCCAATGTTTTGACATCTTTCTATCATAACTCAGTTTTACAAAATAAACAGTATATGTTTAGGTTTTGATGTAAAACAGAGAGCACATCTTTACCTGAATAATATTTGCGGTATATATGACGTTCTGTGACACTGCTTTTAGTTCAAAAGAGATTTTTGTTGTTGCCTTGGTCCACAGAGCTGCAAATGAATTGTTACAGTGCTAGTTTTTCCACACAGTTAAGGAAGTTAAAGAAAAATCCGGAAACCTTACTATTAAAATATTTAAATATATTTAGTTTAGCTTAGTGTGGATTAGTTTTAGTTTAAATAAAATCAAAAATAAGAAGTTGCTTAATATTTAGTTAACAGATTGATAAATTCGTGCAACACTATTTGCCCTTTTGGTACTTTTCAAATCCTATCTCTTAAGCGTCAGCAGTTAAACCTCTAAAGTAGAATAAATGCTTTCAGATTTCCGCAGATACACCCAGAGAACCCTCTAATAATGTCCAACTTTGATTTTCCCCAAACCACACCAAGAGATCTTTCTCCCCCCTTTTTCTCTGTCTCTATATATCTCAGCACTATTGCCCATGGACCACAGGTCTGCTACACTAATATCACTAACAGCAAGCAAATTTAGGCATTTTTATAAACAGCAGCATCTTTTCCATGGTCTATCATAGACTACGATGCAGTGTTTCACCTTTTTTCAACCCATGTGCCTTTTTGATAAGCCTTACAATTGTATACCATGCATGAATACTGTGGCATTTCACAACACATTATGCACTGTGACTAAAGTCAACCAAAGCAGTTTAGGTGATAAAAATGCTTTTTATGACCACACATCACTGCAAAATGTGTTTTATGTTCCTAGTGTCAGGGAATCCCCCTCATTTCACTGCACACCAAAATCAATCGTCTCAATAGGTACAAACCTCTACAGTTGAGAATCATTGGTACATAACCACAAGAAGCTCATCACCTACTTTACTACAAAAAACAGAAAAGTATATCAACAAAACAAGACCATTCTGCAGCCATAATCAAGCTGTATTCCATGTCCCGACTTCCGTTACCGACAGTGGTCTGTGCCCATCTCCCCTTCACTTACCTACACTACAGCCCCACTCGTGTACTTTCTGTTGTGCTAACTGGCCCGGCTGATTCCTGCCTTGAATTTCGTGCTATTTCTTCTACTTAGAAATATCATGCTTCCAATATTTTTAGAATAGACTCCTTTCTGTCATTCTCATTTTACATTATGCATGCACTCCTCAGAGAGGGCTTCTCTGATCATCTGAAGTTTTCCCGAGTATTTTATTTTCTTCTTAGCACTATCACTACCTTGGATTTTTCTATTTGTTTATTGCCTCTCTCAAGGCTCATCCTACTTTAGGGTATAAATGCTTTGAGAATACAGGTCTCAACAGTGTTGTTTAATGTTGCAAGCCTTCTCTTTACAACACTCTGTCACTCAACAGATACTCCATATCTGGTGAAAAAATGTTGAGGAAGTGAAAAAAGAAAAGTGGTACAATACAACCTATGAACATAAAGCATTGGTTTCTAGATAAATAAACCCGGGTGAATGTGGCAGTGCCCACTATTTTCTTAACGTTTTCTGTTTTACCATATTCGTTTTAACAAATCTTATGCAGTTAAGAGATTTTTATTCCAAATGCATAACCTACAGTGATTAATTTAAAGAATGGAAATGTTTAAGGAGCTGCCTTTAAAAATAAACCTTCTGTTGCTCCTCCATACATTACTGATCTGCAGTCTACCTTGAATTTTCTTTTTGATGTGTTAGCAATTTTGAAAATGCTATCATCCCCCAAATTATTTGTGCTAAATATTTTTGAAAGAAAAAGATTCTACAACACTTTCTATTGGCAACTTTTGTTTTCTACATCTACTAATATATCTTAAAATTCACTATTAATTCATAGATCTCCTTTGTATTCTATTTTATAATTATATAGTACTCTATTGTGTTGTTACCCTACTTTATTTGACCAATTCTCAAACATGAATATATGTTTTTTCCATGTTCTCTTAATGAATGGTTTATTTTACAATAATAGATCTAGATTTACAAAAAGATTGCAAAGACAGTATAGGGAGTTCCTATGCACTACATATTCAAGTTTCACTTCTTATTAACATATTAGTATGGCACATTTTTACAACCAATGAAACAATATTGATACAATTGTATTAACTAAATCTTTTCTCTGTTCCAGGATACCATATGATATTATTAATTATTAGATCATTTATTTACATCAGTATAGACTTGTGAATATTTATTTTATTCTTTGATTTATAATACTGCTGTATTTTATTTCTTAAATTGTTTCAGTCTTGGCCACTGGGAGTTCTTTCAGTTGGCTCTTTGTCCCTTTGACACAAGCCCGGGACTATCAATGTGATTTTTTTTTCTTAGCATTTCCTTACTTTCTGGCACTATAAAATGTTCCAGGTCCATCTTGCATATTTCCAGCCCATGTCTTAGATTTAGAAATTTTCTCTAACAGTGAGGCTCCTTTCATTGATATATGATATTGGAAACCAGTATCTGAGCTAGATGTGTTCATTTCTACCGAGGCATGATTGCTTCTAAGACCTCTCAGCTCCTAGATCAAAGAAATATATATGTGTGTACTACTCATGTACATGTACATATCTGTAAAATTTTTATGTTGTAATATCTATAGCTATTTTAAGCTAACCATGACTTCATATCAACAATATCAATATTTCCAACTTTAATCCATTACTATCTGGATCAGTGTAATCTATCCCCAATACTTATATGTACTCTCCTACTCTAATAGTAAGAAACATGACTCCTACCATCAGCTACCCACATACTCTATTGCTCAGTTCCATTATACATGTTTATTTTGTCATATTCTGCATTCCATCATGGGATCCTCTGACATCCTAAATGATATTTTAAAAATTGCATTAATTAAGGCTTACTCTTTGTGTTGTAAATTTCTGTGGGTTTTGACACATGTCATATATTTACCAATATAATATCATTTTATATAGTTTCACTTTCCTAAAAATCCCTGGCCTCCTTTTCAACTCCATCCCCCAAGCCCTGGAAACCCATAAATGTTTTCAACTTCTTTATAATGTTGCCTTTTTCAAAATGTTGTATAATTTTAATTACACAATATGTAACCTTTACAGAGTGGTTTCATTCACTCAGTAATATGCATTTATCCATCCACCCATCTATCCATACATCTTTTTTGCACATCCTGAAAGCTAATTTCTTTTAAGTTGATGAATAATAATATTCTAGTGTATGGTTGTACTGGAGTTTATTTTTCCATTCACCTATTAAGGACATTTTGTTTACTTCCAGTTTCTGCAATTAAAGAAAAAGCTGTTATAAAAATTTGCATACAGATTTTTGCATGCACGTAAGTTGAGTGTAAAATGCTAAAAAAGAGGAGTGCAATAGCCAAGTCTTATGGTAAGACTCAATTTATTGCTATAAGAAACTTCCAAACTATCTTCCAAATTTGCTCTACTCTTGTGCATTCCCTCAACCAAAGAGTGTTTCTGTTGTACCACATTTCTCTCCAGCAATTGATACCACTGAAGTTTTGGATTTTAGCCATTGTAATAAGTGTTAGCGTTATCTCACGTTTAAATTGAAATTCTCTAATGAAGAATGATCTATTCTGGCCCAACTCTTAGAGATATCAATTTGACAATGTTTAATAAATATCTTAGGCTTAAATCCTCTCAATTTTCTTTCTTTTTCATTCCAGAATAATCTTCTTAAACTTATCTCTGATTATTTTATATCTGATTATTTTAGTTTCCATTAAACCAAAAAGAATAAAATGCTATGGAAGAAAGAAATATTCATAACATGAAGACTGTGGACATTCTCTGGAAATTTGCTTTAATGTATTGCTAACTTTTTAATTTATAAGACATCCCTAATCTAACCTATAGGGTTGCTTAGATTTAGGTCCATTGGAATGAAAATGTTGTAGTTTGTAAATATTTTTTATTTGTCCAAGCAGACAAGAACTTGATAGTTATGTCAATAATGATATCTCAGAATCCCCAGTGGTAAGTGAACTATGAGCAGTTTTAATTTGTTTGTTGGTAGATATAATTAGTAATACAAAACCTCTGTAAGTTAAGTAAGTTTGAATAAATCAGTACTTATAGCTGTGCACTAAAAATCGGTTGAGCATCAAACTAGAAGGTGGTTCAATCATTTGTTATGTTGAAGGCCTAAAAGACCTTGAGAGGGATCCCTGGGTGGTGCAGTGGTTTAGCGCCTGCCTTTGGCCCAGGGCGCGATCCTGGAGACCCGGGATCGAATCCCACATCAGGCTCCCCGTGCATGGAGCCTGCTTCTCCCTCTGCCTATGTCTCTGCCTCTCTCTCTCTCTCTCTCTCTCTGGACTATTATAAATAAATAATTAAAAAAAAAAAAGAAAGACCTTGAGAAATAAAGCACAGGGACACAATGGACCAGTGGGTTAGTCAGGCAAGTCCGTTGACTCATGCTTATTTGTACATGACTAGAGAGCTACTTACTCCCTCTTGGGAGTCTATATCTGGTGCTTACTTTGGTTACTAAGTTATTAGACCAGTTAGGGCTTCTCTGGCTTGCTCATGGATCATATCTCTATCATTATCAGAGATCTCTTTCCAAACTAATAGGAATAATGATCAACATTTCAATTCAGGGATAATTTGACTTCTATTATACTAAAATTTAGTATGATTTGATGGTAAAAATATGTTTCCTAATTATGATTGAATGCTTTTTATCACTTTCTAGCTGCATAATCTTATAATTATGTTAATCATTCTAAATTTCGGTTTCCTCACTATAAAAGAGAGAATCACAATCCATTCCTTTAACTCATCAAACAGGTGTTCATTTATTGAACAAATGAGGATTAAAACACCTCCTAGGATATTTTAGAAAATTATAAACAATTTGAAAACACATAATACATTTTCTGGAATATAGTAGACAATAAATATTTATCATCTTTTTAAAAAAGTATTTGTTAAAATTCCAGTTAGTTCACATTCAGTGTAATATTAGTATCAAGTTTACAATATTGATTCAACCCTTTCATATACCTGCTGCTCATCACAATAAGTGTACTCCTTGATCCCCATCACCTATTTCACCCATTGTCCCACCCACCTCCCCTCTGGCAGCTTGTTCTCTATAATTAAGATTCTATTACTTGGTTTGACTCCCTCTGTCTCTCTCTCTCTCTCTTTTTTTTTTTTTGTCCCTTTCCTCATTTGTTTTGTTTCTTAAATTCCACATATGAGGGAAATCATATGGTATTTGTCTTTCACTGATTTATTTCACTTATCTTAATACTCTCCAGTTCCATTCATGTCATTACAAATGACAAGATTTCATTCTTTTTTATGGATGAGTAATATCCCATTGTATATATCTTTATACATTTCTTTATCCTTTTCAGAAGTCAATGGGCACTTGGATTGTTTCTGTAATTTACTCTGTATCTCATTTAAAATTCATTCAGGTCATTTAGCTTTGCTACTCTGCGATTTCATGACTTTAATCACACTTTTTTTTCCATAAGACTGCTACTCAAAGCAAAGTTATATGGCTTCTGGTAATTCTAAAATATATTTGAGAGTCATGGATAAATAAAATTGTATATTTATGCACATTTGGACTCATTATCCTTTAGTATGGATGTTTTAAATTAAGTACAATACTCCATTTCAAATTTTAATTTTCTCACTATTTAAATGAGAATTTTTTCAGTCCATTTTTCTTGTTTTTACACTGAATGTAGAGCAACTTCTAATTTAAGTTTTATGATTTTTACATTAAATGTGATTGTATTATATATTTATTATGCAAATATGCCTAGAGGAAATAGCTTTTAAAAAATAATGGGTAAATAAAAAAGACTCATAACAATACACAGAAAGATACATTTAAATGTATGCAAGAAATTATTTCTTGTACCATTTAATTAACTTAGAACTTTATAAATACTAAAATTGTAACTGCATTCATATGAATGTATTAACCTTCAGGAACATATACAGGTGCTTAATTTGTACTTAGCAAGATATAAATATCAAATTAGGTGTCGATTAATTGATTAAAATATCTCATTTTTTGAGTAGCTATTTTAAATCTGACACTCAATAAACATCTATCAGAAGCAGATGAAGTTTTGATCTGCATTTATCCACCTCAAATTTTAGTCTTAAACTTTACTTACCATTTATTAAACTCCTATGTGTCAGGTGCCATGTATTGCTCTCATTCTTCCCTAAGAAACATTTCTCTGATTTTAACTCCTACCAATTATGATCAATTCTGCAACTACATGTTTATTTCTTCCTTTAGCTAGTTTGAATGAGATAGTTCCAGGAATGTTTCATGTAAATAAGGTTGACAATTTTTTAAATATCTTTGACCTTTAACTTTTAGATCCTAATTTATGTCTACTTGATTCTAATTTACCTTACTCTATTTCATTATCACTCAATGTTAAATTAAATCGTCCCATTGGGATATCATTTATATGATCATGTTGGTTTTAATCATTAATAATTAATTACCCATAAAATGTTTTCATTTAAATGATGTATCAGTGATCCATTCTTGCTTTCTTTAATGACAATTTATTCACTAATATTCTATGGTTAGATATATAAGCTATAAAAGGGTCAGGTCTCCTCAATTTGTTTCAATATTTATTATTTTTTTTTCCTGAAGAATTTTATGTTTTAAATAAGACCTATTGATTACATTGAAACTAATATGATTCAAAGTTAAATAAGGTGTTAACATTTATCAAGTATTTTGAATCTCAAAATGCAATTAAGCAGGGATGCCTGGGTGGCTCAGTGGTTGAGCATCTGCCTTTGGCTCAGGTCATGATCCCGGGGTCCTAGAATTGAGTCCTTCATCGGGCTCCCTGCATGGAGCCTGTTTCTCCTTCTGCCTATGTCTCTGCCTCTCTCTGTGTGTCTCTCATGAATAAATAAATAAAATCTTTTCAAAAAAAGAGAGTAAGCAAACATTATGGCTCAGATTATTACAAAACAATTTGGACTAGTTAATTAAACAACAGTACACTTTTTTATATGGATGGAAGTGGAATGGCAATAACTAATCACTTAATCTTTCTCTTCCCAGGAATTCCACATTCTTGTATAATATAGACCATCTTAATTGCTCATTTATCCACTCTTGCTCATTATCAAAAACACAATCCATAAGAGGCAAGGTTAAGCTTTTTAATGTGATTTAAGCTTAAGTTGGATGCCATGGAAATGTCTCATAGATTATTTTTAAAAATCCATCTCAGTGATGCATTCTTATATTTTGGATGATTTTGATGCACATATTTTAATAAAATAAACAAGATGTGCCCATTTAAAACTCTGATTTAAAAAGAAATAAATAAAACTGATTTATACTATGGTCATACCTAACATAACACTGTTTCAATTAATCATCTAACTGTCCAGTTCTCAACTGCAAATCCACAATAACAAGAATACATTCTTGCAACATAATTGTATTATTCCATCAACACTGATATATGCTCATTCCTCTGGGACCAGTTAAAGGTAGTCTTTAGTCCTAAAGTCATTTTCTTCTCTCCTTCTTGGAAGTAAAGATCATTTAAAATTCTTCTTTCCAAACACTAATGGAGCTACTTTTATTTTCATCCAATTTAATATTCAATTATACAAGTATATCAATTAGGACTAGAATTAAGATATATTCTTGATACAAAGCATTTACAGAGTACAACAGCACGCATTTAATAATCTTTAGGGGAGTGACAGAATGATTTTTTAAAGAAATCTTTATGTCATATTTTTATTTGGCAGTTTCATTATATAGTCAAATCTGAAACATGTTATTTTGCCTAACTTTCCTTAGTTTGCTGCATTTTTATTAAGCCAATCATTTTATCTACTTTACCTAGAGAGAATTTAAAGACTTTCTGTTCTCAGGTTGACACAAGAAATAGAATTTCATATAAAGTGAGACTATGTAGGAAGATAATTATATATCTAAGGCATATACAAATAGGTATTTAAGCTTTGTCTTGTTTCCAATATTACCATAGTTTGCAAAATTACATAGATATATGAATATTGGACATTTATAGTTTTCCATATATTCCTTTAATAAATAGTATTAAAGAGAGAAAAAAATTGGAAAATAATTGCAACAAGTATGCTGGAGAAGGATTATTATTCTTAATGTATGAGTCTTTGAAATTTTATAACAATCACTTTCTTCCTATTAAATAAATAAACAAAAAATAATAAAAATTTTATTGATAGGAGAATACAAATTGTCAACAAACAGTAAAATATGCTTTGCTCAATAAGAAACAATAAAGAACAGGGATTTCATGTGATTTTCATTGATCACATTGACAATTTTTTTTTACTATTAATACTTACATTTGCTAGGTCTGTGCAAAGATAGAAATTTTTGTAGAATGGTGGAACATTTTCTGGTAGTAAATGTATTTGGGTTTTTTAGTTAGATTGCATTTCTCATAATAATAAAAAAATTAGGAGCATTACACATACCTAACGCCTGTGATTTTGCTTCATTAACTATGGTGTAATTATATGATGCATATCATATTGCTATTTAAAAGTAAATACTCAAAGACTTCAATGGTATAAAAATTGTGACATTATAATATAAGACAGATCATAGGACTATAAATGCAATGCTACCCTAATTTTTTATTACTTGCAGTGTATTCAAATAAAATATCATGAAGAGAATTCACCAAAATTTTAACATTTATCTTTTTGATGGATCTCCATTTCTTTTTAAAGATTTTATTTATTCATAAGAGACACAGAGAGAGAGAGGCAGAGACACAGGCAGAGGGAGAAGCAGACTCCATGCAGGGAGCCTGATGTGGGACTCGATCCCGGGTCTCTAGGATCACGCCCTGAGCAGAAGACAGATGCTCAACCGCTGAGCCATCCATGCGTCCCTGCATTTTTTAATCTACAGATCTGTTTGTCAGTATTTTCAACAATGAGATATCATATAAAAATTAAATATGTAAATATTATTGAAAGAGAAATAAAAATTATTTAGTTATTGACATGTAATCTACATTTTCAGTAAGTTTTTCAACTCATAATTATGCCAACACTAAAACTTTACTTGTTTATAAAAATAATTTACCTTTGTTTAAAACTTTAATTCCATTGTAATTAACATATAATATCTTAGTTTCAAGTGTACAAATATAGTGATCCAACAGTTCCACATATTACTCAGTGCACAACAAGATAAGTGTACTCTTAATTCCCTTCACCTGTTTCACTCATGCCTTACTCACCTCCCCTCTGGTAACCATCTGTTTGCTCTTTATAGTTAACAGTCTGGTTTTGGGTTTGTCTCATTTTTTTCCTTTGTTCACTTATTTTATTTCTTAAGTTCCACAAATGAGTGACATCATGTGGTGCCTTTCTCTGACTTGTTTTCCTTAGCATTATATTGTTGAGATCCACCTACGTTGTTGCAAATAGCAAGATTTCATCCTTTTTATGATTGAATAATATTCTATTTTTATCCAGTACCTATCAAAGACTTTGAGGAAAAGGAACCTTGTGTGCTGTTGATGGAAATGCAAAAAAATAATTTACTCCTGAAATTTGTAAAACTTCTTGTGTATACATAGATTTCAGAACATAAATGGAATCAGTTAGCATTTCTCCAGAAATCAGGAGATATGCATAACTCAGGTTCATGGTTTTTTGCAGGACACCAATGATTGATGGCATTTTTTAATTTTTCACCACAGGTCTCAGCTGTCCAAATTTACCAGTTAGGCTATCTGCTTGAGCCGTATTGGCATTTGAGTTTAAAATCTGTACTCTCTGAATAATATCGTGCAGTAGTGGTATGCCATTAACAAGACTGAGCTATACATTATCAAGTTTATGATGTTCTAATATTTCCAATTCTTAAAATACTATAATTGTGTGTGTTTCTCAAGGCAGAAGTGATTTATTTATCCTTATTTGTGTTCAAGCTACCCAGAAAGATAGTAAAGTTGAGAAAATGAATTGAAAATATACGTCAAAGACAAATTCTGTTTCCTTGTATTAAATGAAATGGGAGGTTACAATTAAGCATTTAAATATTTCTTCACAGAATACTTATACATTTATTATGACATATCTTATTTGCTTGCCACCGTTTATATACGTATATTCAAAGTAAGTGAATTGGCAATATGGACTCAAATCTATTTCTGATGTAAATCTTTGCATGTAAAATTGCGTGTTTTATAATTTAAAGTACTTTTTAAATTTGTTATAAACACAAAAGGCATACAAGGTCACAAAAAAATTCAAGGAATTCTAAAAACATTTCAGCTTGGAGCATGCTGATCTCTTGTGCCCAAGTCTCCTCTCCTCTTTCCATGTCTCGCTGCGTGAATTCCTCCCTGATGGACAGCATGCATATGCAACCTAGGGTGTAGAAGCTTAAGACAAGCTAAAGTCATTCATCTTCTCTGAATGCCTGGATGACTATATGCAGAGTTATTTTGTGTTCAACAGAGAATTACACTGGAAACATTGGTTGGGTACATATTTGTTTCATTGTCAGATCTGTATATGGAGTCCTTAATATAGGATACATTATGTTCCGCCACTGCGTTAAATAAAATCAGCAAGAGTAACTGGATTAAATTTGCTCTCTCCACCCCACCACTTCTGCAGAATTACTTCTGTGAAATTCCTTATCAGTCTGTATAGGAGAAAATCCTAAAAGATAGGAGCCCTGGAAGCCAAGCCCCCTTACAGCTGTGCCAAAACGATGTCAGCCAGGACTTTTTAAATGATAATAAACTGTTCTGAAAAAAAAAATAACTGTTCTTCCTCCAAGAGCATATTTAAACTTATGATCACTGTCAAATGTATAAATGATCAGAATACATTTTTTTTTTTTACAGGAGTTTCTAGCAAACTTGAATCCAAATTCATGGTCCATTGAAGTATGAAGGGAAATGTCATGGATATCTTCAATTCATTATTGACTAATCTCTGTCCTTACCCTAGTTTTTCTGTTTTTTTTTTTTCCCTTATGTGATGTAAGTATAGATATAGATTCACAAATCCTTAGAAGTCACTGAACATTCTTTCTTTTTGGAACAATGTTGTCATAAACAAGCAAATACATAAGGAATATAAAACTTACCAGTATCACATGAGGTTGTGTGTCTACGTATGTGTGTGAGTTTAAATTAATGAACTTAATTTCATAAGGCAGTATTTGGGTTCACAACAAAATTGAACATAGTATAGAGGGTCTGCATATGCTTCCTGAACTCCCCTTCCACTCACCACATACAACTTCCCCTACTATTGACATTTAGCATGAGAGTGGTATATGTGTCATATTCAATGATCCTACATTAACACATCATCACTCAAAGCCTACAGTTTACATTGGAATTCACTCTGGTGTTGTACATTCTATGGGGTTTGACAAATGTATAATGACATATACCCACCATGGTACTGTTATACAGAATAATTTCACTGCCACAAAATATTCTGTGCTCTACTTGTTCCTCTTTTCCCTCTCTAAATCCTAGTAATCATTGGACTTTTTATTGCCTCCATAGTTTTGCCTTTTCTAGAATGTCATATAATTGGAGTCATATAGCATGTAGCTTTTTTTTAAGATTTTATTTATTTATTCATGAGAGGCAGAGAGAGAGAGAGAGAGGCAGAGACACAGGCAGAGGGAGAAGCAGGCTACATGCAGGGAACCCGATGTGGGATTCGATTCCGGGTCTCCAGGATCACACCCTGGGATGAAGGCAGCACTAAACCACCCAGGTTGCCCAGCATGTAGCTTTTTTAAATTGACTTCTTTCAATTAATAATATGTATGTAAGTTTCTTTCATGTCTTTTCAGAGCTAAAAATATCCACTTGTCTGTATATACCATTGTTTTTTTATTCATTCACATCCACAAGGACATCTTAGTTGCTTCCATGTATTAGTAATTACGAATAAAACTGCTATAAATATCTGTGGGCATGATGACATAGACCATAAATCTTCTCTTTTGAGTAAATTCCAAAGAGCTTGATTGCTGAATCATATAGTAAGAGTATGTTTAGTTTTGTAAGAAAACACCAAACCATCTTCCAAAGTGGCTGTACCATTAGGCTTTCTCACCAACAGCGAATGAGAATTCCTGTACTCCACATCCTCATTGTTTGGTGTTGTCATATTTGGCCATTCTAATAGTTGTGCAGTGGTTTCTCATTATTGCTTGAATTTGCACTTCCTTATGACAAATGATGTGGAGCATCTTTTCATGTGCTTTCTTGCTATCTGTGTATCTTCTTTGATAAGGTATCTGTTCAGAATTTGGGCAATTATTAAATACTTCTGTTGTTGTTGATTCACTGAGTTTTAAAAGTTCTTTATGTATTTTTGGATCATAGTCCTGTATGAGATATATATCTTTTGCAAATATTTTCTCCCAATCTGGAGCTAGTCTTTTCATTTTGCTTTTTTCCCCAAGTTTTTAATTAAATTTCAGTTTGTTAACATGCAACATAGTATTAGTTTCTGATGTAGAATTTAGTGATTCAACACTTACATACAATACCTAGTGCTCATCACAGCAAGTGCCTTCCTTAATAAGCATCATCTATTTACCCATTTCCCCTCCCCTCTGTTAACTGGCAGTTTTTTCTCTAGAGTTAAGGGTCTGTTTCTTGGGTTTCCTCTTTGTTTTTTTCCCCTACATGCATTTGTTTTGTTTCTTAAATTACACGTAAGTGAAGTCATATGGTGTTTGTCTTTCCCTGACTGACTTACTTCACTTAGCCTAGTACTGTCTAGCTTCATCCATATTGTTGCAAATGGCAAGATTTCACTCTTTTTATGGCTGAGTAATATTATATATATATACTTCCATACTGTTTTTTTATTCAATTAATTAACATATATTATTGGTTTCAGAGTTAGAGGTCAGTGATTTGCCAGTCTTAGATAATATTAGTGCTCTTTACATCATACATCCTCCTTAATGCCCATCACCTAGTTACCCATCCCCCAACCACTTCCCCTCCAGCAACTCTCAGTTTTTTTCCTATGATTAAGAGTTCCTTTGGTTTGTCTCTTCTCTGATTTCATCTTATTTTATTTTTTCCTCTCTTCCCCTGTGATCTTCTGTTCTGTTTCTTAAATTCCACCTATGAGTGTTTTCCACAGCCGCTACATCAGTTTATATTCCCACCAACAGTGTTAGAGGGTTCCCCTCTACAACCTCACCAACACATGCTGTTTCTTGTGTTGCTGATTTTAGCTATTCTGACAGGAGGAAGGTAATATCTCACTGTAGTTTTGATTTGTATTTCCCTGATGATGAGTGATGTTGAGCATCTTTTCACATGACTGTTGGCCATCTGTATTTTTTTAAAATGTTTAGTCATATCTTCTGCCCATTTTTAATTGGATAATTTGTTTTGGGGTTTTAAATTTGATAAGTTCTCTATTTGTTTTCTTTCTTTCTTTCTTTTTCTTTCTTTCTTTCTTTCTTTCTTTCTTTCTTTCTTTCTTTCTTCTTTCTTTCTTTCATACTACGGTTTCCTTGTTTTAGTCCTTTCTTCAAATCCTTCAAATACTCACTCTCTTTAACATTATCATCCCAAACCCTGAAAATATTAAATATTTCCTCAACCTCAGACCACAAATATCCAACATCATAGACAGCCATCAATCCTCCATCTAGATGGTCATAAATAACAGAATGAATTTGTTCTAAACTGAACCTGTCACTCATTGCCACCCCTTACTACCATAAAACCTCTCACTTCTCTAGCCAATTACTTGGTACATTTCAGAATTGCAACTGTTTCCATTTGCTTAAGCCAGAAAGCAATGATTCTCCTTTAACTACATCTTCTCCATCAACAGTCTCATTTTCAGTTCATCATTAAATACTGACAATTCAAATTCTGAAATGTTTATTGAATCTATTGTTTTCTCTCCAACATGATTATTTCTTCTTCAAATCAAGCAGAATTCTCCCAATTTATCTGCTACCTCTAACCATGTGTTCTTTTCATGTATTATCCACACTGCAAAGTGAAGTTTCTAAAATGCAAATTATACTTCACTTCTTTCTAGATAAAATCCAATACTTTTGTATAACCAAGATACCCCTTATATATTCCATATATCCCCACTTTCATAATATTTTATTTTTTATTTTTTTTTTATTTACCACTTTCATAATATTGAAATTTCTTTAAATGGTGTCCTTCTCTATGAAGCAATCTGGCATTTTCCAGAAAAATCCTAATAAAACCTTATTTCATTGAGTTATATTGGATTGCCAGCATTAAAGTTCATGATGTTGGCTTTCAAACCTTCAACACCCTGTTAATTTTATTAATCCATCCTTTTCTCCTGCTACCACGTAATAAAGGATCTTTTGTTTTAGTTCTACAGGTCTGTTCATACCTTTCTCGTATGTATAGTTCCTTTCTCCTTCATGTCTCTAAGACTTTTACTTCACCTGGAATTTGCTCCATATTTTCCTCTACTTCTATTCATACATTAATGGAACTCAAACACTAATGTCTTACACTGCTATTCTCACAGCATCCTGTCATCCAGATCATGTAGATTTTATGTTTTCTCTAAGAGTTTTTAAAAAGTAAAGATAATTTAACTATCTCAGTTCTTGTCTTTTAATTGAATTCACAAAACTATGCATCCAGAATGGCAGATGGCAAGCTTTTGGTGAGTGTGAGAGTATTTACCAGCTATGGCTATAAAACACCAAAGCATATGTCTATTTTCTTTATAAATTTTAAGCATTCTCCATTCACAGTCATCTCCTCATTCCTTCCTCAAACCTATGAAATATATACCTTTAGTAATCCTACCAGTATGTTACATTTCCCATCAGTTATACTGCATTTAAGATAACTTGTATTTTTCACTTGATTCTTTCTCCCTCTCAAAACTAACAGTTTGAAATAAACATGTCCCTCAAGAATCGAGTGAATTATAACCAATAATATCTTTTTAAATAAGGAATTTCCCTAAAATCTTACACTTTAAAGTTTTATACAAATTTTGCATCCTATTTTATATAAAGATGGTTTGTTGTTATACTAAATAAAGATCCAAATCACTTACTAAAGCAAACCAAAGCAAGCAACCAAAACTATCCTTAATTTCCCTACTTATGTTTTTCTGTCAGTAGTTGATGTGGTTCCATTAATCTATCATTTATTTCTTCTAGCTATTTCTTCTCTTCTGCTTTATTGCCAAATATTACAATATATCTGTATAAATATGAGTATACAAATTGAAGCTACTTGAATACTGCTGCAAATAATAGTCCATATGTATATTTCTTGGTCTTTCTCATATAAAAACAGCAGACCTTACAGTGTATTCCACAGTGATAAAAATCATTTAAAAATAGAGCAGCCTGGGTGGCTTAGTGGTGCCGCCTTCAGCCCAGGGCATGATCCTGAAGACCTGGGATCGAGTCCCAAGTCGGCTCCCTGCATGAAGCCTGCTTCTCTCTCTGCCTCTCTCTGTCTCTTATGAATAAATAAATAAAATATTTTTTAGAAATCATTTAAAAATAAACACCTAAGTACCTTCAATGCTTTTTGTAATAAATAATATCTATGACTGATTTATTTATTTTAATTGTGATTGGTAATATTATCTTTATGGAAAGGACTACTGTTGTGGATTTATGACATAATATTGTGTTTGACATATATTAGTGATTTCAGGTTTAATGTTAATAATTAGAATAATTCACTGATATCAATCTGATATTACAAACTTATTGTCTTAATCATTAATCCATGTTTCCAACTAAAGCAAAATTAAAACATGATTATGTTTGAAATGATGATAATTTGATAAATTTACCAAACCAATTATTCACAAAAACAACAAAAATATATGTTTCTTAGGGAATACCTATTTTTTACCCGATGATACAAGGTGGAAATTAACATTAACTGAAGAGTTAAAATTATTTGTAGGAAAAAATATATAATAAAGTATATATTAATAAAACATATAAAATATATTTTGTATATAAGTATGGTACATATATTAATATATATTATATTTATATTTATATTTATATTTATATTTATATTTATATTTAAGAAGGCCCCTACTGGCTGATGAAGAAATCTTTATTTTTTAAAAATTTTATTTATTTATTCATGAGAGACAGAGAGACAGAAGCAGGGACATAGGCAGGCTCCCTACAGGAAACCCAATGTGAGACTCGAACCCAGGACACTGGGATCACACCCTGAGCCAAAGGCAGATGCTTAACCATTGAGCCACCCAGGTGTCCCAACTGGTCAAAATATTTTAAATCATGCCATTTGTTAGATCAATACAAGCTGATCAGATAAATAATATTGGATCAATTATCCCTGGAGAAAAATCACTGAACATGGGCATGATTGTAGAATTGATAACAACATAATAACAACTTAGAAAAAAATAAATCAATTGTCCAGTAAAATCCTATGATTTCCCCCCCAACTTTTGGGGATTCTTATATCTCATGTAAAAAGTGTAATATTTCACTTTATAACCTTAATTATGGCATTCTTTTGTAGAAGATGAATTTTCCTTGGTTTGTTTTTCCTGTAAGCCATTTTATAGGTGGGGAAAATAAATTACTGCTCAGAAAATCTGTAACTTGATGATAAATCAATCAACACATGTATCCTGGCTTGACACAAGAATTAAGAATTAAGCACAATTTATTTCAACCAAATGAAGTTCAAACGCAGAATTTTGAATGATGCATACAACCTTCACATGTCTTGATGTAACCACTTGAACTAGAAACTTGTCCATTTCAGAAGGTGGCAGTGATATGAACCAAATCTAGGTTAAAGTCATGTCATTATTGCAGCCTTTGCTTCTCCCAGTGAAAATACTTTCCTGTAACCATTGAAAAGCTATTTTAGGTCAGCTTTTGAAGCAATGGTGCTCTTGACTCTTTCCTTTTTTGAATTGCTCTCAAACTAAAAGGAATATTTGTGAAGTACATCCCTTCTCAGATTCCACCTAAGAAAGGATATTTTATCCACTCACTTGATTTCATCTTCTTTTTAGGTCTGTAGCACTTCTAGTGACTTACACTCTTCTTGAGCCTCCTCACATCATCAAGATAATTATACAAAGCTTAGGGCTGATAGTTCAAAGATAGCTTTTTAATAAAACAAGATAAAAATATTTTCAAAAAAAGAACTTCAAATCTTTTTCTTTTGATCAACCACAAGACAGTTAGTTAATTATAGAAAACATTTGAAAACACTGAGTCGTAGATTCTCAATACTACCATTACACTGTGCATAGGGCATACCTACTTGCAAAAGTATATATGTGCCGAATGAATATATTAATATGTATTAAGTGTCTCCTAATTCATCATGAAGTATTTAATATCTAATATCTCAAGGTCATCAGGCAGGTTTATGATGTTTCATGTCCTTTATGATTATCTTAAAATATTTGCTAATTTTGTCTGCCTTTGTTTATTAGAAACAGAAAGGTAGATTAAAAATTATATGGGATTTAAATTTATTTATGCCCAAAGGCTATCAAGATTTAGCCATATAACATGTTTTGAAACATTTACAATATGTAATCCCAATAGATATTTATTTTAATTACTATATACAGCACATGATATCTATGTCTGAGATCACTGTTCATGATTTTCCTTAGTCTGTTAAATTTAAAGAAAACATTTATTATTATTACATTATAATTATTCCATATATTCAAATTGTTAAACCCAATTATTTTATTGGATATTTTTCAGAATAAGCAACTGATGGAAATAGCATCAATTTTTAAAAATTATATAAAATAAAAAGTGGCTATTATTTTGAATCTGGATGTGTATTTTTATTTAGACGGTAAACACTACTAGCTATGCAGAAAACATCAGTTCTCCCCTTCTCTCTTAGAAAACTTACCTATTGAACTGTATTTACTTTTCTGGCCAATAAATATAAGTGAGAATTACTGATACTGATTTGCAGAAAACACCTTTAAAAATTGAAACATGTAGTTTGTCCTTTTCCCTTTCTTTCTTCTACCCTTCTTAGAACATTGTCATGATACTGGATGTAGAAATGCCATTCGTTGCTACCAGGTTACAAACCATATGGTACAGATAACTAGGCATGGGGAACAGTGAGGGCATTTTATGGAAAAAACAACTACTATATTAGTCCTGGGCTATTTGCTTCTGAAATTCTTTTATGTAAGAAAAATGCAAACTTTGTGTAAGCTATTTTTTAGTTATGCGTTCTTTTACTTGCAGTAAAGAAATGCAATCCCTAACTAATGAAGATGCTTCACTTTTAACAATGGGAGCTAATAATGGTGTCAAACCTCCACATGACCTTACAACTACATTTTAGAAATTATTAGGATCACAAAAACATTATTTGATCATAAAGGTTTAGTGTGATTACAAAGTTTTAAAAAGCAACAACATACTTTTAATGGTTACCTCTGCCTTTGTAATGTGCAGATAATTTCAAATACTCAATGCTCTAAACGCAACATAGACTCAATTGTCCTTGGCTTCTTCTAGCAATTTAGACAGATATAACCTTTTTGTTCTATCAAAAATAAAAATGTAGTTATATTATTGAAATTACCTCATTTTACATTTTTAAATTTCAATATTCTGAAATTTTTAATTTCAACATTCTGATAATTTTCTAATAATTATGTCACTGTACATAATTTATTTTAGCTTTCATTTTTCAGATGAGGCAAGATAAGAGTGATTTAACATTTTATAAATATTATCTATTGTGATAACTAACGATTGAAATTGCTAAACTCTATTACAAATTTGTACTGATTACAAATAAACATATTAGTTTAATCCTCACAATGGAATACACTTATACTCTCCATTTTATAGACCAAGAAACTGAGGTACACTGAGGTCAATTAGCATGCACACAGTAAGTGCTGAAGAAAGAATGTGAACACAAATTGTCTGGTCCATAGCCTTCACACTTATCCTGACTGCTTTGCCATATTGCCCAAAGTAAAGGACAGAACTGTTCCAGAAATATTTCATATGCATTTACTGGTCAATTTGACTATATAGCAAACCTCACATATTGAATTTTCTGGAATTATTTTGCTTCAGCCTTCTCAGTACAGTAATAGATCCATTAACAAAAGTCTTACAGAGTAAACCAGATGTTCATTTAGGTATCATGAGGATATAAGAGTTGGCATTATAATACCCATCTCAAAGTAAGACCTTAATTATTTTTCTTTACCTGGCCTTTTGTTCTATATTTCTTTCCATAATTCTCATTCCCACTATAGACACCAAAAAAAAAAAAAAAAATCACTGCTTAATTTTCCTTATTGTCATATAGAACAATATAAAAGTTTTTCTCCATATCTACTAATTCCACCTCATCCCCTCATCCTATAGTATCTCGAAGCTGGATGACAGGTTAAAAACAACACTCTCTATACATAATATGAGAGCAGAGAATTAAAAATGGTTAAGATTTTTCCCCTTCTTTTCACCCTTTAATACCAAATTTTATTTCTACTTACCTGAACTACCTAGTAGCCAAATCTTTGCTTCATTTACCCTCCCACATACTAATTTATTCAAACATACTATGAAATTGCTTAGTAGTCATTCTTGACCATGTATTCCATACCTTGGATACAAATTTGGAAAAAGAATGATACTAAAACAATGATTTTCATTGACTTTTTATCTTCTGTTCTCTCCACATGGTGATAATGAGAATGAAAGCTGACATGATTTCTGATCCCAGACAAGTTAACATAAGCAAGTCTTCCTTACAACCGGATGATTGTCAAGTTCAAATTCAGAAGTCCTTTCAGGCATGAAGCACTTACCACAATCTGACATACAACTTACTTGTGTATGTCTATCATCTTTATCCCATGATGAAGTGACCTTGTAAAGGTAGTTTCATTCACCACCATATCCACAGCAATAAAAATAATGTTTGGGGGGTCCTGGATGGCTCAGTCGGTTAAGCATTGTATTCAATTTTCGCTTAGGTCATGATCTCAGGATTATGAGATTGAGCCCCACATCATCTCCATGCTCAGCACAGAGTCTTCTTGAGATTGTCCTCTCCCTCTGCACTTCCCCCATTTGTGTGCTCTCTTTCTTTCTCTAAAATAAAATAAAAAATAAGATTTTTTTAAAATAGAAATAATATCTGGCACATAGTAAAAGATTAAGAAATATTTGCTGAATGATTAATGAGTTAATTTATTGCCCCACACATATTGTCCATTTTCTCTCTGTACGTAACTTCGCTGTAGACATATAATGATCATTTCACCTCTCATACTGAATGCTGCATTTTTTAAAGATTTATTTATTTATTTTAGAGGGATAGAGAGCACAAGTGGTGGGAAAGACAGGGAGAGGGAGAGAATCTCAAGCAGACTTCCTGCCAAATGCAAAGCCTGACACAGAGTCTGATCCCAAAACTCTGAGATCATGACCTGAGCCAAAATCAAGAGTCTGACACTCCACCAACTGAGCCACCCAGGTGCCCATGAATACTGTATTCTGCTTATTAGAATGGCTTCCCCACTAGACTGTGAAATTCTTGAGTATAGGTGATTTACCTTATCCTTTTTTATCCCTAGCATGGGGATACCTGGTATACTGGGTTCTGATTATATATTTTTGCATGGTAATATGGATAAATATTTTTCATGATTATGGTATGCAACTTTAAAGAATTATCATAATGGAAATTAATATAAAAGTATAAAACATGTTCCATGATCTATTCAGTCTTTGGAAACTCTAAAAATCACTTTTGTTTTGATAATTTTGTGTCTAATGCCTACTTTACAAATGATTCATAAAAGATCATAGTAGATATCTACCACAACCAAAACCTCTTTTAACTTTGTATATATTTTTTTAAGACACTCATTTGTTTATTTATTTATTTAGAGAGCATGTGAGCAGGGGCTGGGGGGAGGGGCAGAGGGAGAGGAAGAGAGAATCTCAAGCTGACTCCAGGCTCTGTGAGGAGTCCAACAGAAGGCTCAGTATCAAGACCTGAGTCAAAAAAAAAAAACAAAAAAAAAAAAAAAACAAAAAAAAAAAGACCTGAGTCAAAATCAAGAGTCAGATGCTTAACCAATTGAGCCAACTATGTGTCCCTGCCCATGCATTTTAGGAGTTCAAAGGAAAGAAGAGAAAAAAAAAATGTGATGCTATCACTTATAGGCAGTATATATGCATTTTCATGGATTTTTTATTTTATACAAAAATAAATTTCTTATTTCTGGGAAAAATACCTTAAGCTAGTGGCTTTAAAATTGAATTCTAAATATAGTTGCCTTATAAATCTTTAAGAAGAGAATCCTCACACCTTTAAGTAAATGGCATATAAAAACAATATAAGAAATCTTTCAATTACGGTTGACTGGCAGAAATTATATATAGATTCCCTCTCTCCATCTGAATAGTTAGAGGCAAGTTCATTAGTTGGCTTTCTGTATCATAAACTCATGGATTCTTAGCTTTCCTTATCATCAAAGTGAAGGAATTTTAATGTAGCACCTGAATATTTTTATCCCAAGTGATTAAAGCTTCTTTTTAGTAGAAACATATTTGTTTTGGGATGCCTGGGTGGCTCAGTGGTTGAGCGTCTGCCTTCAGCCCTGGGTATGATCTTGGAGTCCCCGGATAAAGTCCCACATCAGGCTCCCTGCATGGAGCCTGCTTCTATCTCTGCCTATGTCTCTCCCTCTCTCTCTCTGTGTCTTTTATAAATAAATAAATAAATAAATAAATAAATAAATAAATAAATAAATAAATAATAACTGACTTTTTAAAAAAAGAAACATTTGTTTCAAAGTAATATTCATATTTTAAAAATATTTTCCTGAAATATTTTGAAATAGGAGGCTTATATTATTATTTTGATTGTACATTTTCTAAAGAATATTAGAGATTTCTTCTCAGAAATTCAACTACAAATATATATATTTGTGAGTGTGTGTGTGTGTGTGTGTGTGTGTAATGAGGTCCTTTAAAATTTACTCTTTAGCAGCTTTCTTTTTTTTTTACTTATTTTTTATTGAAGTTCGATTTGTCACCATATAGTATGACACTCAGTGTCATCCCGTCAAGTGCCCCCCTCAGTGCCCGTCACCCAGTCACCCTTGTTAGATTTTTAACATCTTAGAAAAGAGTTCTTCCAAAAGCTGTATTGGTAAAAATTGTCATTCCTGAAAGATTGTGAAGCAGAAATGTGTGAAATCACAGATAACTTTCTAAGTTGAAACACTAAAACAATCAATTGCAGAACAGAAGCTGCATTGTCCAAATGCTTTAGTTAGGATAAGTGTGATGGTTTATTCACGACAAGCAACTGAATGCTTTAGAAACAACTGTAATTTACAGCAGAAAAATCAATTTTGTGCCATTTCAGTTTGCAATATGCCTTTCTAATTTGGGATCGTTAAAGAGAAACAAAAGACTATAATATGAAAACAATAAAGCATAGAGAAAATTAGAAGTAACTCAATCACATGTTCAAAAATAATTTGAAAGAATAATCAACTTTACAAAAATTGATAAATTTTTAATTCCACTTAATATCTTATTTCTTTGAAAAAGAATTTAAACAATATAGTTCTGGAGGCTATAAGTTAAAGTGTGGGCAGATTTGGTAAGGCCTTTCTTCTTGGCTTGCAGATGGTTGCCTTCTTGCTGTATCTTTCCCTTGAACATATAGATATAGACATAGAGATGATAGAGATAGCTAGAGATGAGATAGAGATAAATACATAGAGATAGAGATCGAGATCGAGAGATAGAGATAGAAATAGAAATAGAGATCTATGTCCTAATTTCTGCTTCTTATAAGGACATCAGTCAGATAGAGTGGAGGCCCACCCTGAAAAATATGATTTTTAATTTTATTACCTTTTTAAAGATCTTATCCCTAAATACATTTACATTCTGAGGTTCTGGGACTTAGGACTCCAAAATATAAATATTGGCGGGCAATACAATTCAGCCTACAATGTAAACTTCAAATGCAGATATTATACCAAAAAAAAAAAAAAAAAGGCTGGCTGACAATCATTTGATAAGTATTTTTAGCACAGGATGTAGAGTCATCCAATTCTTTCTCTCCTCTTCTTCCATGGTAACACAATTCCTGAATTTTAGTTTGATATATGACCTTCAGCAGAAAGACTACATATTCTAACTTAAAACTTTTATTTGTTGGCCGTAACTAGATACACACATATGACTATATTTTCTTACCATTGAGATTTAAATTTTTGTGCAAACTTGAAAGCACCTTTAATTTCTTCTGTTGCCTTTCTTCCCATTGTGTATAGAACTGATGAAATAGCTAGTGTTAGCATCTATTTTAGATGATGGGGTGATTTGGAGAATAGAACTAATGCATAATACAAGTACTGTGGATTAAACTTGCCTTGAAATGACCATCTCGTCTTTATTCTTAATTATTTTATTTTTTCCACCTTTGTTGATATATATATCATTGTGTAAGTTTAAGGTATACAATGTGATGGCTTGATATATGTGTATATTGTGAAACGATTGCCCTTATAACTTTAGTTAATACATCCATCAGCTGACATAGTTACTTTTTGTGAGTATGTATAACTTTTAAGATCTAGTCTCTTAGCAATTTTAAATATATAATACATGATCGTTAACTATAATGACCATACATACATTAAAACCTCAGAACTTATTTATTTTATAACTGAAGTTTATATCTTTTGAGCAAATTTACCCATTTTCCCCCACTCTACCATGTATGCCTGGCGATTACCAATCTACTCTCTGTTTCTGTAAGCTCAGCTTTTTTATATTCCATATGTTAGTGAAATCATACTATATTTGTCTTTCTCTGTCTGACTTATTTCACTTAGCATAATGCTTCAAAGTCAACCTAAGTTATCATGAAGGGAAGAATTTCCTCTTTTTATGGCTGAATATCCCATTCCTCACATACACGTGTATGTTTCAAGTTAGCAGTTTACTAGGTAAAAGAAGAAAGGAGGGTGCCTAGCCACCCTTCATTTTGACTCTCCACTCCCTAAGAAAAGCCCAGGAGTCTATATCACTGAGATAATGGGGGAAAGTTAGAGCAGAAAGCTCTATGCCTCCTGCTTCTAAGCTTGTTACAAAAAGAAATCTTCAGATATAAAATCTGGGAAGGGGAATTATAACTTCCCCTTATAACTGGAATTATATGGCTCTTCCCCTAAGTAGGAAGTTTTCCTTCCTTCAGGAAAAAAAAAAAAAAAATAGAAGATAGGCATTCCCTTACACTGGTCTGGGTAGGGGGAAGGAGAATACATTTCAATGGTGAGCCTAAAA
Organism: Canis lupus dingo; assembly: GCF_003254725.2. Lineage (NCBI taxonomy): Eukaryota > Metazoa > Chordata > Mammalia > Carnivora > Canidae > Canis > Canis lupus. The sequence continues at coordinate 28,823,574 of NC_064276.1, forward strand.
AGATTTTTTTAAGATAATAAGAGTAGGCAAGGCTGTGGATAAATTGGAACCTGTTTAACTGTTGGTGGGAATATAAAATAATACAGTAGCTATAAAAAATGGTATGGATATTGTACAAAAAATTAAAAATAGAACTATCATGTGATCCAGCAATCTTACTTCTGGGAACCTCTGGCTAAGATCTCTGCTTGGACACAGTTACTAGCAAGAACTTGGTCCTCCAACATTTGGGCACTGATTGCTATAAGACCCACCACCTTCTCCATCTCTATCTGATCCCCAGTGCGCTAGTCCCAGATTTCCCCCATGATCACCATGAAGCAAGACCCTGTGGGCCTCCCAGGAAGCATCCCACAATGTAGGGGCCTAGATATCCATCTTAGACTCTCTTTTCCCACTGGAGAAATCATAGGCCCAGGGGGGCCATCTCAGTGCAGTGCTGTGCCAGCCTGGGGAGGGATGATATGGTCCAAATACAGCTGCTCTTCTCTTAACCTTCTAAGGTAGTCCTCCTCAGTCATTGCTGTCCAGGAGGATGCTGTAGCCTTATCCCTGGGTTCTGGGATTTTCAAAATGGCATCTTGTCTATGAATAGTTGCTAGATGATCTGCTTGTGAGGGAGATTGAGGTTGGAAACAATCTATGTTGCCATATTGATTACATTACCTCCTCTATCTCCCACCATTTTGAGAATAAGGGAAAACTGAAGTCCTATTTAGTTTAATGCACTATTATATGGCTTTTACTATTATATTTAAATATATTCCTAACAATTAATTCAATTCATTAAGTCATAGTAAAATCTAAAAAGTATTAAGTATGAGTGAATGTGGAAAACAAAATAATTACATACAGAAGATCAAAATAATCAGTTGTTTCTAGAAAATGACTCAATATAAAGCAAATCTCTGGCAAAATATATAATATATAATATATAAAATACAAATAAACTGAACAATTACTCAGAAAAGTATCAATCATCACTGAGCATTGGTAATTCGAGCTCTCCTCTCAACCTCAACCTGGCTGCTATCATCTCAGCCAGGAAGAGAGGTCCTCATCACTATGAGTGAAAGTGAAGTCTAGACTCCTCCCTCAGCCTTCCTTGTGTGTGTGTGTTTCAATGTTTTGCTGGAGTAGGTGTTAATTGTAAACATTTTCTGTCTTTCTAAACTGCTGCTTATATGATTCTTCGGCAGAGGAGAAAAAACTTTTCTTGAGACATGGTTTGGTGCCAATTGGGACTTCTAGTTGTGGGCTTCTTGAATAGTCAGAAATATATAGGAGACAAAAGAAAACAACAGACTCACTGTTGTTCCTCATGTTTCAGGGCTTTTGGTCAATCTGCCTTCTTCTTCTTGCCCTTAACAGTCTCATTTTATTTTATTTTATTTTATTTTATTTTATTTTATTTTATTATTTTATTTTATTTTATTATTTTTATTTTATTTTATTTTATTATTATTTTATTTGTTTGTTTTGCAAACAATGGCCAGGGTTTTCAGCTTTACTTGGTTGGAGAGGTAGAAATAAATGCATCTACTCCACATTTTCCAGGTATTAGATTTTTGATTGCTTGGCTTGTGATGTTATTGTCTAAAAAGTCATTTATTGGTTGATTCCTGATTCACTTATTCATTAAAATAATTCATAGCAAGGGAAACTGGATGATAATAAGGAAAAACAAGAAATAAAATTCTCAGTATCTTCTTGGAGCAGCTTTATTGGTCACCAACCTTATTTTAGTCCATAAGATTCCTAGCCAGCACAACACAACTATTTGTCTAACGTCCTTGTTGCTTACATGTCCTTATCAAAATGTCCCCTCCTCAGCTGTTTAATTGCTAGGATTTGTTTTTGTTCTAAGGCTCTTTTAAAATTTCTGAGAGAAGTTAAGGATTTGGCAATTGGGCCATTTACGCATCTAGTTCGGCCTGCATATTAAATCCATTCAGTTGTGGCTTAAGGCTAATCATAAAAAGTGAAAAGAAAGTCAATGTCACATCTATTTCAAGATCTAATCCTGAATGCTGTGTGATGTTGTTAACTTATTCTAGAAATTTCCAGTGGATTCATTTTTTCTTTCCTGCAGAATTGAATTAGAGTTCAATTTATTTTTATAGAAAGTGACTCTGGGTAAAGCCTTCAAAATATGTTGTCTAACATCCAGATTTTTCAAATCTGCCTGGTGTACTACGCAATTTGTAGTCTTATAAATCACCTTCAGAATCTTCCCACTCTATCTTTGTACACCTTTTTTTCTTAAATCTGAGATTTCTACTAGGATATGAATCAAACGTTATGGGTCTGGAAATGCTGAATTATATATTTTCAGAATTTTAAAAATTCTGAGAACTTCAGCAGAGAATGGGGCCAGGGCCTAAAATCAACCATGAGGCTCTTGCCTGTTTCAAAAATAGATTAATTTTAAGAATTAAGGCGTGGATGTTTCTGGTCTGAGAAAATGAAAAGAATATGGATTATAAAGAGGATTATGGGATGTTAGCCACTAATATAAAGGCTATTATGTTCAAGTTGTGATTTGGGTAGGGTAGGGGGATATAAAACTTTATTTATAATTTTATAATATATATTTCATCAAAACATTCTGGAATCTGAATTTCTTTAAGAACTTTCACATTGGGGGCACCTGGTTGGCTGAGTGTTTGAGCATCTGCCTTTGCCTCGGGGCCTGATGTGAGGTCTTGGGATAGAGTCCCACGTTGGGCTCCCTGCAGGGAGCCTGCTTCTTCCTCTGCCTGTGTCTCTGCTTCTCTCTGAATAAATAAGAATCTTTAGGAAAAAAAAAAAAAAGCTTTCACTTAAAATGCAGACCATTGGATGTTTGGAATTTTATACCCCTATTCCTTCTTTATAGTAGTTTTCAAATGAATATTTTGTTCATGTTGAAAGATTACCAAGGGGCCATTTTATTCTCAATTATCTTTGGCAATATTATGCCATTTTTAAAGATAAATGCAAGAATTTAAGCTATAGTTTGAATATACTTAACAAGCAATAATATGGCTCTTCCTGTTCATCATGGTATAGGATCAAGTGAAAAGGAGAAACCCATGTGGGAGCTTCCCATCCACAAGTCTGCCTCAGCATCTTTGGGGGGGGGGAGAAATTGGAGACAGACTGACTCTGGCCACTAAGGTTCAGGACAGCTCCCAGGCCAGATCCATGTGTTCTCCAAAGACAGATACAGGATCAACAGAAATGAAAAGTTTGCTGTCTACTACACATTCCATGGAGTCAAAGGAGAGGAAATCCTGGAAGTCTAAAGGGGCTTTTATATGAGTTAACAGAAACAACTTCTCCAATACTGGAATCTTTGGTTTGGAGATAAGGAATACTTCGATCTGGGGATCAAATATGACCCAAGCATGGATATGCACACCCTGGATTTCTACGTGGTTCTAGGTAGGCCACGTTTCAGCATCATAGATAAGAAGCACGGGTACTGTGGCCAAACACAGAAATAGAATCAGCAAGGAGGAGGCCATGCACTGGTTCTTGCAGAAGAATGTTGGGATCATGCTTCTTGGAAAATAAATTCCCATTTCTATCCAAAAGACCAATAAAAACTTTTCAGTGAAATGTATTTTTTTAAAAGCAGTAATCTGACATAGAGTGTATACAACTTAGAAGATAAACCTATGAGGGTCTAGAAATTGTTCATTGACTATGATGTTGCCATGTCAACATCAGGCCTCTAACTGAATATCAATGGCTTCCTCTGCTGCAGACCTGACAAATCTTCAATTCTTGGCAGATGGAGTGTTTAGAGAGGAGGTCAATTCCAGACCAGACTCTCAGGGACAAACAAAATGAGACTGGGAGAATTTCTCAGAAGGGAAAATTTGTCTGTAAAGAACAATGTTCTGTTGAAATCTGAATTCATTTTTTTTTTACATCCAGCTTGAAAGTTGGTCATATTAGTCCTAGGTACATCCTTCTCTCTATGGCATTCCTCCTAATGACTCATTCCAAAATGTGGCAAGAAAAGATAGTCATGTTATTACTGATTAGTTTGTTTTCTGCCCATAACAAGATTTTTTTATATCTGATCTGTAATCAAGGATTCCTAAAAGTGCTGCTCATTCTGGGGAAATTATTTGCAAGCTTGACAAAAGGAATTCGTAATCCAACACGATGCACTTATACCACCTCTCTTATCTTATCCCACTATAACTATTTGGGGTTAGTTCTGAAATGAGACTAAAGGTCCCTCCAAGAAGTACAGCTTCCAAGTTGGGGATTTTAAAGTATAGTAGTAAGGGTATCTTGATTGGATCACAGTGTGACTTCCAAGATTGTAAACTGTTTGGTTCCTCCAGAAGATCACACAGCATAATTGATTATTTAAGCAAATTAAGTTTATTCAATTTATTTCATTAAGAGGGGATGCCATTTTGACAGTCTTAATAATTCTTAGAAGAAATTGGTTGGTCATGCAAGATATAAACACATCTTTTTTTTTTAAAGATTTTATTTATTTATTCATGAGAAATCTAGAGAGAGAAAGATAGAGACATAGGCAGAAAGAGAAGCAGGCTCCCTGTAGGGAACCTGATGTGGGACTGGATCCCAGGAACCTGGGACCACAAGCTGAGCCAAAGGCAGATGCTCAATTGCTGAGCCACCCAGACATTCCAAGATATTAACACATCTTGAGTTTGTTTTCAAGTGGTTTGAGGCTTCAAGGTGAGAAATTGGTTTAAATCAAACCACGGCAGTGATAGAATACTGTAAAATTGATGAACACTAGGAATTGAGGATAGTGAAGCAAATCTTGATAGGTAAATTATTTCACAAGTGAGTCATTTGCTTAGCTTAGGTTTTTATTCTAATAGGAGAAAGTTTGTCCAGTGACTCATATTGGTTTGCTGACAATAAAGTGATTTATTACTTTGTATCTTTAGCTTTCTGGGCAAGAATTTCCTGAAATAATTAGTTATGCTGACATAGATGATGATCTTGGTTTTTAATCCTGATACTCAAGTTGTATGGAGGCTAGTGATCTTAATCCCTAACATTAAATACAATCCATGAAAATAAATATTGACATTTGTTTACACTAAATTATCTTTTATAAGATGAAAAAAAACCAAAATAATTTGAAAGATAATCCTAGCCATGAAAAGTTATTTGCAACAGATTACTATCAGATACAAGAAATAACTTCTACAAATCAGCAAAAAGACTATAAAAATCTATATATTTTGTAGAAGAAATCGTATTGATTACTAAAATGTCAGAACTTATTCAACTTTCTTTGTAATCTGAGAAAAACAAACTAAAACAATTAAGCACATTTAAAAACCAAAGCATTTTCTTAAATTAAAACTTATAAAACTTTCACAAAGTGTTAAAAAAAAACTGTTGATAAAACTATAGGGAAGCATTATCTCTCATACCAATAGAGGAATTATAAATTGGCCTCACCACTTTGGAGAGCATAAGACCACAACATATTAAAACTAAACACTACTTTCAAGTAGATATACTGAAATCACTCTTGAGTGTATGCATAAGGGCACACATTCAAGATTAATCAGTGAGGAGTTCTTTCAAATACTGAAAAAAACGGTAAACTAAATGACCATTAATAAGGCAATGGAAAAATAAAATATGGAACATTCTGAAATTTGAATATCAGCACTCATAAATCATGAACTTGATCTCTGTATACATGCATGGATGACTTCTGGGTGAGAAATTCTTTCCTCTTGCTGAGGCATGTAACATAAGCTTCCAATATGGGAATTCAAGATATGCTTTTAATAGCAAGTTGTAGTGTGTGAAAGCTCTTCCTTCAGGGCTTTCCAGCTCCATTTTAAATTAGGTTTCCTTTATTTGTTTTCTCAAGACTGGTGGAATAGAATCAAGAGTCTAGAAATAAACCCAAGCATATATAGTCAATTAATATTTGACCAGGGAGCCAAGAATACTCAATGGAGAAAAGACAGTTTCTTTAATAAATGGTGTTGGGATAATTGAATATTCACATGTAAAACTAGACCTATAAATTACACCACTCACAAAACTTATTGAGATTTAAAGACTTAAATATAGGATCTGAAAGCACAAAACTCCTAGAAGTAAATGTGGGAATAAAGCTCCTTGATGTGGGTCCTGGTAACGACATTTTGTATATGACACCTAAAGCACAAGCAACAAAATCAAAATAAGCAAGTGGGACTACATCAAACTATGAGGCTTCTGCACAGCAAAAGAAACCATCAACAAAGTGAGAAGGCGACCTACAGAATGGGAAAAAAAAATATTGCAAACCAGTACCTGATAAGGGATTAATATCCAAAATATATAAAAACTCATATAACTCAATAGTAAGAGTAATTATAATTATAAACTAATAACCCAATTAAAAAATGGGAGAAGGGGGATCCCTGGGTGGCTTGAGATCCCTGGGTGGCTCAGCGGTTAAGTGCCTGCCTTCAGCCCAGGGCATGATTCTGGAGTCCTGGGATCGAGTCCCACATTGGGCTTCCTGCATGGAGCCTGCTTCTCCCTCTGCCTGAGTCTCTGCCTCTCTCTCTCTCTCTGTGTCTCTCATGAATTAATAAAAAATAATAATAAATGGACAAAGGACCTGAATAGGCATTTTGTCAAAGAAGATATACAAAAGGCCAACAGGTACATAAGAAGATGCTCAACATCAGTAGTCACTAAGGAAATGCAAATTAAAACCACATTGAGATATTACCTCAAGCCTGTAATGCTAGAATTCTCATCACCAGAAAGACAGATAACAAATCCTGGCCTGGATATGAAGTAAAGGAAACTCTTTTGCATTACTGGTAGTATTGGAAATCGGTACAGCCACTACGGCAAACAGCTTGAAGGATCCTCAAAGAATTTAAAATAGAACTACCGTATGATCCAACAATTGCACTTTTGGGAGTGTACCCAAAAAAGAATAAAAACACTAACTTCAAAAGGTGTCTGTACCTTCATGTTATGGGCAGCAGGATTTATAAGAGGCAAGACACACTAACAACGAAGTGTCGGTTGATGGATGAATAGGTAAAGAAGTTGTTATAGGGATCCCTGGGTGGCTCATCAGTTTGGTGCTTGCCTTCGGCCCAGGGTGTGATCCTGGAGTCCTGGGATCAAGTCCCACATCAGGCTCCCTGCATGGAGCCTACTTCTCCCTTTGTGTGTCTCTGCCTCTCTCTCTCTCTCTTTGTCTCTCATGAATAAATAAATAAAACCTTTTAAAAAATTTTATATGTATACATATATATATATATATGTATATATGCAATGGAATGTTACTTAGCAATAAGAAGCAAGGAAATACTGCCATTTCATAACAACATTGACGGACCCTAACGGCACTAAGTAAATAAGTCTGACAGAGAAAGACAAAACTATATTATCTCACTTTTTTGTGTGTTCTAAAAGCAAAACCAAGCCAAGCAACCAAACAAAAAACAAATTTGTAGTAAAAGAAAACAAATTTGTGGTTACCAGATGTACAGGGCAAGGGAAGGGAGAATTGGAGGAAGGTAGACGAAAGGTAAAAACTTAAAATTATAATACAAATAAGTTCTAGGGATGTAACGTACAACATGATGACTACACCCAATACTACTCTATGATATATAGGAAAGTTGCTAGTAAAGCAAATCCTAAGAGTTTTCATCATAAGGAGTTTTTTTCCCCTTTTCTCTTCTTTCTTTTCTTTCTTTCTTTCTTTCTTTCTTTCTTTCTTTCTTTCTTTCTTCTTTCTTTCTTTCTTTCTTTCTTTCTTTCTTTCTTTCTTTCTTTCTTCCTTCCTTCCTTCCTTCTTCCCTCCCTCCCTCCTTTCTTTCTTTCTTTCTTTCTTTCTTCTTTCTTTCTTTCTTTCTTTCTTCTTTCTTTCTTTCTTTCTTTCTTTCTTTCTTTCTTTCTTTCTTTCTTTTCTTTCTTTCTTCTTTCTTTCTTTCTCTTTTATATATCCATATGAGAAGATGGATGTTAGTTGAACCTTCTATGGTAAGCATTTCACAATATATATAAATCAAACCTTCATGCTGTATACCTTAAACTTATACAATATCAATTGTTTCTCTCTTTTTAAAATTTTAATTTAATTTAATTTATTTATTCATGAGAGACACACACACACACGCACACACAGAGAAAGAGGCAGAGACACAGTCAGAGGGAGAAGCAGGCTCCATGCAGGGAGCCCGATGTGGGACTCAATCCCAGGACTCCAGGATCATGCCCTAGGCCGAAGACACTAAACCACTGAGACACCCAGTGATTCCCCTGTCATTGTTTCTCAATAAAACTGGAAAAATAAGTAAATATGGTCATTTAAAATTTTTACTTTAAAATACCCACTAAAAAGATAATCTATTCTGCACTTGCATAAACAAAATGACATGGAAGCATAAATGAGTAACTTTATAAGACATGTACATGTCAAAATGCATGGGCTTACAAATATATTGAGTCCATAGTAAAGGATCCAAATAATTGTTGAAGACACACTATGGTCATTTTTGCACAAAACTGCTTATATTAAATTATCACCTCTTAGAGAAACCATTTGGTTGCTATTTTTAACTTGTACTCGGAGCTATAAAATTTTAACACAAAATTTATTTTATTTTTTAAGCCAGGACCTTCAGAGAAGAGTGTTCAGTAATTAGCTCTTGGTAGTTTCAGAGCCTGGATTGATTCCCAGGTCTTAGTCTTCTCTCCTGTGGGAAATTTTGATCATAAAATTCAAAGGCTGACCTTGGTTCTGATTTTATAAGGAATATTATATTCAGCTCGACCTTCACAATCTAGATTGAAAGAAGATGAAAGGATTAGTTGAAATTGAACACTATGCTTACAGTCCAAGAAGAAAGAAAAAAAAAGTTAAACTTTCAGAGTCATAAATTATACATGAAAAGATATATGCTAATAGTATAATCTTAAGTCACCAGAATTCCTGCATTATCTGAAAGTATAGGTATTTGGTTAGTTGAATGATAATAATGGCTTTAAAAAGATAGTGACTAGCCTGCATAGAAAAAAATACTTCCTTAATTTTATAATTTCACATTGTATAAAATACTTGCAAATGAATTAACTATCTATATAAATAATAGCTCTAGTTTCCAGCATTTTAAATTCCTTTAAAATTTTTTGTTTAAGTGTGCAAGTAATAAAAACACTATATTGTCTTTATAACAAATTTTATAATTGTTGCAAAAGTATTTGTAGGCATCTATGTATTTCTAAAAAATCACTCTAAGAAAAATTTACTAATTACTTATATTTTTAAAATATCTTCATTATCACTTGACTGTCTTGGCTCATTAAAAAAAAGTTACTTTATTTAGATTAAAAGAGTGTCAAACCTTCTCATTCACAGTTATGGAACATTTAAAATTCAGATTTCTAAAATATGACATAATTGTAATTTTATAAGAAATATGAGTCAGAAAAATAAAAGCATGGTATAGTATACCAGGCAGTATTTGCAAACATCTTTCCAATCTACCAAGAAAAAGCTAATCTGTTACACTATGAGGGAATAGACTTTTTGTCATCTTTGGGCTTCAAGTCTAAGGTTGCTGTTGTCTTTCTTGTGCCTTTTATCGTTGACCAATGGTTTCATATTTTATCATATTCATCGTCAAAATTGCTTCCTTTGAGAAGGGATGTAAAGGCAATATCTGTGTATCACATCTCATCGCTGTTGTAGTTATAGCTCTGTCCAGAATCATGGCTATGTGATGCCAATAGTTGATGCTGAAACATGAAAATCTGCTTTTCTTGATTGTTACCAAATGCATGATTTTTTCTATTTAAAACACATTCTTCACTCTCAAAATGTTTTGAGATTTGTGAAGAGACATGGCTTGGTCATGGCAACAGAGTAGTGTTACCAGAGGATGACATGCTGCAAAAATTACACATCCATTCTCCAATATTTGGATGTAGATGAAGCCAGAATCATGAAAGCCAAGTGTCTGGAGTCCAAACAAACACTGCCATGAGTGACACATGGACTTTGATTTATTTGATGACATGCTCTTTAGCTTTTGAGAATGTTCATCACTGTGACAGGATAATTTAGTGAAATAAGCTGTGTTCTGTTTACTGGCACTAGATTTTTTTTTCTTACTTATTCCAAGAAGAAAAGATGCACATGTGTTGTCTTGCCTCAGGGCCTATGGTAGTTCACATTTGACTGAAGAAATTGAAAAAAAGTTCCTCCAACCCTCAACCTCCATTTAGATTTATCTTATTGGAAACATATGATCATTCATTAAATTAACAAATATTTAATAAATGCCTGCTAAGTTCTCACCTTGATTTAGGGTCCTCAAACTGATTTAGGGCAGTGAAAAGAACACCAGACAATTAAGTTACCAAACAAATGAAAAACAAAAATTTAGGTTGTAAATTTAAAAAGTTAAGAGAATGTTTTCACATACAGTATACATCTCTCATTTCATATTAAAATGTTAGTGATAGTAATTATAGTAATCATTAATATGTATTGTTTTTACTATGTGTCATGCACTGGGCTATATGGTATATACATGTCATCTATACCATGTTCCTAATCATGCTGTGATCATTTTAAGTTTAGATCTAAATTAAAGTGTAACTTTGAAAAAAAAAAGTGTAACTTTGAGAAGTTATTTGAAAATAAATATTGGGACCAAATTTCAATTCAAGATCTGCCTGATACCAGAAATAGTTAAAACTAATTTGACCTAGGATTAATATGTATAAATATAATCCAATAGAGCAGAGGGAAAAAAATCAATGTTAGTACAAAAATACAGAACTTCCTCTAATCGTAATGAGCTTTTAGCATGTGTAAAGAAAACATAGGGTACTTTCAGCAGGGTGAGGAAAGGGAGATGAGAATTTTAAGTCAGAGGTACAGAGATGGCATCAGGTGAGGTCAGTTTTTATAGATTTTTTTTTTTTTTCCGAGACTGAGAATGTCCATGTGAGAACAGAGCTATAATTCACTTTCTTGCGGTATTCCAAGGACATAGAATCAGGTTTTGTGTAATTAAGAAGTGTAGAGCATAGATATTTTATAAAGTTTCCATTTAACCTAAATATCCAAGTTTGAAAAAAAAAAAATCCAAGTTTGACCCAAAGGAAGAAGAGCCGCCTGACATTAAGGAGGCCTGAACATTTAGAAAATGGGTATACCAGACCCATCTGGTATAGACCCATGACACATAAGCCTTTCCATACATGTACATGACAGGAGTCATGAGACTCCTGAAAATATCACCTCCCCCTGATAGTTGGGGGGAAGGTCCCTCTAAGGGTGGACATTGAATTTTTTTGCCAATTTGTGGAATGATTTAAAATTATATTTAAATATATTTTAAGGAAAATATCTAAAAGGTAGTATTTTCCTTGTTCTGCCAAAATGGAAGAGATGATACTCTGATGGGATGTCTTTAGCTTTAAATTTGTCACCTAGTGTTGAGTAACTCAAAACATGAAAGTATTCAGCAACAGTGACTGAATATCTAATCACTTTAAAATAACCTTTTTTTAATGCAGAGTAAATCTGAGAGAATCTCAGATTAATTTCCTAAAGTTTTATCAGAGCTGGAGAACATGTGATTATATTTAATATATAAAGACCATGGAGGACACTGGACCTGTGAGTTTTAGACGCAAGAATATTAATTCTACGTAGCATGTGTGTGCCTTGGAGTAATATTGGGCACAGAGATATTCAAGCTCCACCTTATTAAAAGATTGTCTTCTGCTTTTTCCAGTTGCTGAAGGTGGTAAAGGGGGGGAAACAAGTGCCTTATGCGTAAAGAAAGCCATGGCAACTTCAAAGGCGCCAGAAAACAGTGCATAGAAGACTAACCACAGAGGTTAGAGTTTGAAGGCATTTATAACCCCTTGGAAGCCAATTGCTTAGTCGAATAGATCTTGGTACCTTAACAAATGGTTAAGACTCAAAGGTTTGACGCAGTGAAACTGATTTTGATGGGGAGCTCTGACCCATAGCAATGTGAACATCTCAGAGTCAGCAGTTTGAAGTTTAGGGAAGTTTATACACCTCTTTTTCTACTTGCTCTAGGGAAAATAGACACTTTCTGGTAACCCACATCCATCAAGAGAGCCCACTTTTAAGAAAGGGATAAATGTGGTTGGCATTAGTGTCCGGGAGACACATTTTTTTTTAAGAAACAGAGACAGGCTTACTCTTAAGGGGTTAAGCTTGGTCAGGCATGGGTTTTCTTTATGCCCAAACAGTAAGAACCCAGGAAGCCAGGAAGAAAATTGTGTAACACTTCCTGTTAATCCAGAGGCAGGCCAAACCCTGTAAACAGTAATCATCATGCCTCTGCTTCTTAATTCTGAACTAGGCAAGATCCTTGTACTTTATGTAAAATTCTGGGTGACAGAATGACCCCCCACACACAAAGTGACTGCCACTGAATTTCTACCAGCTGTTAGGATGAGATCTCAGAATGGACTATATTTCACTTAAGAAAGTTAAATTAATGTATATTACTTTCACCTGTGGTGGCAGGTGGCAGACTTCACCTTAGTTGCACCACTTAAGTTGATTTGTATACAGATTATATATTTGAGTTATTCCATTACTATCTAGTATATACATGGCAATGAAAGATTTGTGTTGATAATAACAATGTTAATTTATAAATGTTTATAAATATCCTATAAAAATAGCATCCAAAATAAAGACAATAAATTTGAGAATAACAACAGAATTTAAAAAATGTTGACAATGCAAATTATTTTTAACATCACTTGTTACCATTTTCATACTAAGAATTCATGCTGAATGATTTTTTTTGAAGATTTCTTTTTATGTATTTATTTGATAAAAAGAGAGCAAGAGAAGGAGGAAAGTCAGAGGAAGAAGCAGACTCCTCGCTGAGCAGGAAACCCAGTGCGGGGGTGGATCCCAGATCTCTGGACACCCCTGAATTTTTGATTCATATCATATGAATTTTCATTCATAACTACTGGCAGCTTATTTGGTTACTTGCCAATATTTCAAGAGCCTTAAAATATTTGATTCGGTAGATTGATTTTGATAATCAAGGAGAAAATAGCTGGAAATCAGATGAAAGTTATTTGTAATGGCAAATTTAGGGAGAGTAGTTAAGTGTATATAATAGAATTATGAAGTGAATTATTACTACTTATTTTTAAAATATTAAAGAGCCAGTAAAGATATTTATGAAGAATTTTTAATGACATAAGAAATTTTTCATTATAAATTAAATTAACAAGTATATAAATAACATTTATTTCTCTAATAGCATAAAACTAGCAAATTAAAAAAATAAAATGCTTCAAACTGCATAGTTATTTGCTTTGGATAATTGTAATATGAATGATTTTCATCACCTGCTGCATGTTTTCTTCTTCTGCAATATTTTAATCAGTAAATACATATTTCTTCTGTATTTGAAAGTGTATTTATTTAAAAATATGACTATTAGTCATTTCAGAGCATGTTTGAAACAACTTGTTTGGAGCAGGATTTTGAAGATAATTCAAAAATGGAAGGAAACTTAAAGGCCTTCTGATTTAATGCTAACAAACACAAATTTGGTAATTCTTGTCATAACAGATACAATATATCGGGACTTAGGGTGATTTGTTTAGATTGTAAAACACTGTTTTAGCCAATAAAACAGACAGCATTGAGTCCTTTGTGTGGCTATACCGCTACTGAGTTTCTCTAGGACATAAACATGAGAGGGACAATAACGAATGCAAAATCAAATATCCATTTATTGGCACCTAGCTGAGGATAACCTCTAAAGCAGAGGGTCAATACTGATCAGTCTAAATTTTGATCCCAAAGCCTTCCCAGTGGTCCCTGCTGACAAGAATCCCTATCTAACCACATGAATACATAAAAGTGCTGCTATACACCCAAGAGGAGGTCTTAAAAGGAGAGTTGCTTATTACTGTACATGAAAGTGCAGTAGAGGGGGGAAGGAGCTACATTTAAGTGACTACATAGAATTTTAAAATAGCCTTAGTCAATGTCATCTTTTTTTTTAAGATTTTATTTATTTATTCATGAGACACAGAGAGAGAGAGAGACAGAGAGACATAGAGAGAGAGGGGCAGAAACACAGGCAGAGCGAGAAGCAGGCTCCATGCAGGGAGCCCAACATGGGACTCGATCTCGGGTCTCCAGGATCAGGCCCTGGGCCGGAGGCAGCGCTAAACTTCTGAGCCACCCAACTGCCCACCTTAGTCAATGTCATCTTAAGAAAATAACATTCTATAGGACAGAATATTCAGGAATTAATCTTTCCTTCCTGCGCAGAACAACAAGCAAAAAACAAAAATGGTAACAAAACTAGTAGTAGGATATTTTTAGGTAGCTAACATACATTTGGAATTTTTCTAGGCATTCTCAGTAATGTATTTTTAAGAATAGCTGTTGTCTTAACACTCTGCAAATGTGGTCTTTGGTCCATAACTCACAATAATTCTTAGAAAATGTTCACTATTGAACCAAATAGAAATACCGCAAGAGACTACAAGGGTATCGTTGTAAACCAATCGTTATTTCAAAACAGTATCAACAGTCATGCTTAATAAAAAGTAGAGTTTTTTTAAACAATATATATTTGATATCAGAAAGTCTTTTATTAGGGAATCTCTTTACCTCATTGATTGTCACACAGAGAAAAGAAGCATAAGATAGGTATAAATGAATGACTTCCTTAGAGGTCCCAAAATTTTGAATGGACAAGATGATACTTTATGAACTCTTAAATCATAAACAGGTAATTCTAGTTAGATTTTCATAGTACATTTCTGTGTGAGAGGATTTTTTGGTTTGTTTATTCATTCATCCACTATTAATGGAGTGAATACTGTTTGCCAGTATTGTTTTAAGAGTGTGGATACAGCGTTCAAAAGGACAAACAGAGTCTCTGCCCAGATAAATATTATGTTTGAGGATACTGTACCCATTCTACCAGTAAATATGTGCCATGGGTTGGAAATGGTCAGGGGAAAATTCAGATAAGATCATCAAATGCGTCCCCTATGAGAAGGTGACATGTACATTTTGGATAAGCAAAAATGACAGAGAATTCTGTTTAGTTATTTTCATAGATTTCTCTATTTATCATGAGAACAAGTTAAGCTTTATTATTCCTATTTTCAGAGAAATAAATTCAATTTACTCTTTCAGGTAACACGGTGCAATATAACATAGGAAAAATACATATACTTAGGAGGGGAAATTGGAGCAGAAAGTTGAACTGGTCTTAAAATAAGTAGACAAATTAAGATTTTTTTGGGGGGAAAAAGGAATTCATAAGGAGTTTTCTGACTTTAGCAATTGAATGGCTGATAATAGTATATTTTACAGTGAGAAAGAAAAAGATTTGGGAAGAAGGAAAATTCTGGTTGACAGGTTATTTTAAAGTAGTTTCAAAACAATCCAGTGGAAATGTCTAAAAGCAGCTGGATAAAGACCGCTAAGACTCAGAGGAAAGTAACAAAGTAGAAATACAATCTTGTGAGGCATCAGCATAAGTAATGTTACTTAGGTAGGATGAGAGAAACACAGTGCATGGGAGCAATATCCTCAGTGTTCTGAAACAGGTCTTTGACTTCTTATTAATAGTCATGGTTTTTTAGCCACTGTGGGCCATTATTTCTCTGGGTCTGCAGAACCCTCCACATCACTTCTCTTGCAGGATTTTTCTTAATGTTCCTGTCACTCTTCTATCCATCATGCTGTTTTTATTCTATAGTTTTGTTTTGGGTTTTTTTTTTTTTTTTGAGAGGTGGAAATAACTTGAACAGAAATCTTAAGTACTAGAATATCTACTAATTAGGTCCCACCATGACTTTTAATACGTAACCGGCTATATTTTCAAGGAATTTGAACTTTATGGAAATGTATATGTGACCAGAATTCATAATCTATTTATTGTCATAGTGGTTAATTAGGAAGTGGATACTCTGCATATCACCACCTGCTCAGGGTCTGACAGTGATACTATGCTGGTAGAAACTAAAGAGCCAATGAGAACTTGATCAATTTTCCCCCAGAAACCATGTCAGATCATGTCCCTGACAAGACCTCTAAAACAAAGCACACAACCATTTCAAGATAGAGTGTGCCTTTGGAAAGCTCAATCAGAATCACCTACCATTATAACCAGGATGCATACTTGCACACCAAAGCCAGAAGCATTTTCCTGGATACTTTAACCCTACTTTTGTTCAGTTACAGGCTTAGAGTGAGTCATTGCATTTCCAAACCTACCTTTCAAGGATATGTAATTATATAACTCTTCATCTTCATTAACACCTATATTGAGGGAATCGTGGCATACAGAACTAGTCCCCTTTTGGTAATTCCTCTGTGGAACCCAGGACTCTACTAAAAATTCACAGGCTAGGCAGATCATTCTTAGTAGAACTGGTAACCTGCTAATTAAAATGTAAAAATGATGCCGTATCATATATTTTAGAATAATTTTTATAGATGAAGAAAGCCCATATTTAATTATTATAATAATAAACACATAGTAAAAGGTAGCATAAAAAGTAGCATAACACATCCTTGTATTATGATAAAAATAAAATCCTAAGACGATTTTTCATTTCTTGCTTTTTAAGTGAATATTACCCTTCTTTGTGGACTTTATCATTCATTCTGTAGACTTGGTCTTGCATGAAGAATGCTTTTCAGTCTCTTTAGCTGCCGCAAAAAGCCTATCCTAGAGTACAGGATATCTATTTCAGCAGGATTCTCAATAAAAGAAGAATGACATCCACATGGATCCAGAGCTCAGCCTGTTCCATCAGACTGATAATACCCTCCTAGCTTCTCAGTCTGAAATATGTCCTCCTGCTGGTCCTCATTATTATCACCTTCAGTGATGCCTTTTCAAGCTCGTTGTCATACAGCGTGCAGTATCTCAGTGCTGTCAGAAGCATCATTATCATCTCTGTCAATGAGTATACAAGCATCTGACCTCAGAACCTCTCAAAGCTCACTCCCTGCTAGGGATTGTGAGAGGGGAAAAAAAATGTGTCTTGTATCTCTGCAAATATTTTTCACTCTCTTAAACTATATTCTTCTCTCTCTCTCAATATATTTAGATAAATCGATATAAATTAATGTATATACGTATTCTAATATATAGAATGATGTACTGTAGATGAAAGATAAAATTTTTATCTTATCATTAAGATAATTGGGAATAACAGTCTAAAAAAGCATATTTCCCTGACTTATATTCTTTTATTATTTTATAGACACCATACAACTTAGAAAAAAGAACAAAACAAAATAAAATTTACTTTCAGAGACGAAGACAATCTACATTTTGTATGCTTGTTAAAGATTTTCAGTAACACATAAAAGGAGAGGAATCTCAATGATATTTTCTGAAATAGTAAATATTACATCTTTAAATAGGGTAAAATTGTAATGTCTCTGTAGCAACACCTGCATAACAGAGAGGACAAATGGTGATTTTATGTAATTAAATTTATATACATAGGTGTAATAGAAAACTGAAAAAGTAGACAACTTACTGACATTTCCAGTGGTGACAAAAACAAAATGTTATGAGTCTGTTAAGCACCTAATTCAAAGAAACACTGTTTTGGACCATAGAATAGAATGTAAACTGAGAACGATAATACAATTTTTGAGGGGAAAAGGAGCTTGTGAAATTTAAAACCTAGAGATTATAATAAATTATATGAGAATATTATTTTTATAATATTAAAACATAAAGTACCTATATAGTTATAGTTATATAATATAACTATATGGTTATAGTTATTATATAGTTAATTATTTCTAATGAGGTAATATTTATATAAGTCCATTATCAGGTGAAGAAATGTTAAAAAATATTACTATCTATAAAAAATCTGTAAAATAAAAAAAAATCTGTAAAAAAGTAGAAAACATTTGAAAATGTCAGAGGAATAAAAACCTCTATCAGAGATTGCTATTTGTTAAAAAATATTCTGCACTTTGCTATTTGTTAAAAAATATTCTGCATTTTTTAAGTGTTTGGCTTTTGTATTTAGTGAAGAGGAAAGCATTAGAGGATTTATTTTTTTTAAGATTTTATTTATTAGAGAGAGCACAAGTGGGGCAGGGAAGGCGCAGAGAGACAGAGAGAGAGGAAGAAGCAAGCTCCCCACTGTGCAAGGAGCCCAATGCAGGGCTCCATCCCAGGACCCTGGGATCATGACCTGAGCTGAAGGCAGATGTTTACCTGACTGAGCCACCCCGGTGCCCCCCAAATATTTTTCTTTTTGTATTCTTATATGTGTATATAGATATAAAGATACAGATATATGTTATTTATGTGTGGCAAAGCTTAGAATCATGACTATGTGATAGAATATTTCTTATTTCTGTTCTCTATTTAGGAGACACATTTCCTGCTCTGTATTTAGGAAGTAGTGGTCTTCCATATCCTTCCTAATCAAGGTATAATTCAATAGTTTTAGCAAATAATACAGAACATTGCTCTGTAAAAACAACTATATGACAATATAGAAGTCTGTTATTTGTTTAAAAATATGTTGTGTTCATTATATGAACTCAATTTCATAATATGTATTAAAAATACTCATTTGTATAGCACTGTTAGTAGGGATACCAATATCAAGAATGAAAGTGACTCACTGGTAAGGGGAAATTTTACTATTGATTAAGAACCATCTGCTTTTTTATTACACTTAATGCACTGTTTTAATTTTTCTAAAACAGGAGGCATGTATGTGGACATGTTAAGTCTTCAATTATATTCAAAGACTTTATAGCAAAACTTTAGATTGAACATTTATAGATTTCCTTACGAATATTTTTCAAGAAGTGAACTTGAAATTAATTAAGCAAATATCACAATTGTGCCAGTTAGCAAATTCCCAGCATATAAAATAAAGCCATATAAAACACACACATTAAGATTAAATATGTATCCATACTTTTAGCTGAATTCTCAATCACATTTAGTCATTTAACAAAGAACTACTACAAAAGTTAAAAATAAATGTTATAAGGGAAAAACAAGTATAGATAAATCAAATTCTGCAATAATGAGTGAGTAGTCCCACACATACAATATACATACATATATGCATGTAACATTTATATGATTTAATATAATTATTGTTTGTCAACACACACACCAAACCTCCCAGAATACTGGTACATGCAACCTGTCTTCATCTGTCAGTATGTCCTGGGGCTGTCTCTCTCCCCTAAGGCAACCATCCACACTAGCTTGTTTTTTTGCTGTTCACATATTTGCTTTTTGCTCTCCATGTTTGGAGGTGATGTGGAACTAAAGAAGATGTGCCAAAGAAAGAAAGAATGATTTGTTTTTCATTTTTTAATAACTTAGTTGGAAACATTTTTTCCACATTATATCCTCAAGCTTCTAGGAATGTGAAATAAAAGCAGAACAACTTTAAGACACACATATTTCATAAGTTTATGTTGGACTTTATAACTTATATAAAGTAAGAGTAAACACTAGGTAAACTATAAGAAGGAAGACAACGTGTTCTACCTTTATCCTGAAAATAAAAGTATGTAATGGAAACTGTAGTAACAAAAGGTTTAAAAAATTGGTTACCTAAAGACTAGAAAATGATAGCCATAGAAAAGTGACATATTAAGTGACATAACAAAAGTTTACAATAAACCTAGGTATATTTCCCAAGCTACACAAGCAGAATGGGGTATACCCATTCCTTAATGGATGCTTCCTGGAAGAGATATATAACATTTCCTTAAAGCCTGTTGGGGTGAATCATTTGAGATTAAAATCATTCAGTTGCAAGAGGGGCTAGGAAAGTTGTCTTTATTTAAATAGTCATAAATGTGCCTAGCTAAAACATAGAGGTGCTATTAGTAAGTAAAGAGGAGGGAATTGGTAATGGTGAAAATCTCCAAAACATTTTTGTAAGTTATGAATTTCATAAATTTTTAAGAAAATTTTTAAGATTTTATTTGAGACAGAGAGCATGAGCAGAGGGAGGGGCAATGACAACACTGGGATCATTCCCAAGACCCTGGGATCATGACCTGAGCCTAAGGCAGCTGCTTAACCAACTGAGCCTTCCAGACACTCCTGAATTTTTTATTGTTGTAGGCATTCTTTGCATTTGCCTATTTAATCTAATAGAAATGTATTTTTTAGATTGTGTGAATTTCTTTGCCATGACTGTTAGTACATTTATTGAATGTATCATCTATTCTTTCACTAAATTGAAATGTCACCTGTACTGTACATTAAATTCTTGTATATGGTTATCTATTAAAATCTATTTATGTGTACAGTATTTCTGTTTCTCTAAATAATTTTTGCCTTTTGTTTTCTATATAAATACAAGATTTTCATCAGAATGGATTGATTTTATGTTTAAAATTTTTATTTTATATATTAGAATGAATTTAATTTTTTGAGTATACAGTTCTATGAGGTTAAAAATATATATATAGATTTATGTAACCACAGAAACCAAGGTTTGTCACCCAAAGAACTCTATATATATAGTCACAACCTACCCCTATTCAAACTGTTGGCAACCACTGATCTGTTTTCAGTGTATTTTTAAGCATTTTATGTAAATAGAATAATCAAGCATATAATGTGATATATATATAAACTTTGACATGTATACAACCCTATTGTTATTATTACTGAGTCATTGTACTAGTCAAGGCTCTTCAGAGAAACAGAATCAATAAGAAAATATATACTTTAATAAGTCCACCCATTCAAATGTTAACTTCTCATCTAAAAACACAGATGCACCCAGAAATAATCTTTAGCTAAATACCTGAGTACCTCATACTGCAGCCAAATTGACACATAAAACTAACCATCTCAGCAATATTCCTTTAGATAATATATTACAGATTATTTATTCACTCACTGGATAATCCAGCATTTGAATTTTTTCAAGTTGAGGGTGATTATGAATATAATTCTTTTGAACATGTTCCTATATATTTTTTAACTGAATGTAAATTTTCATTTCTCTAGGATGAAAACTTAGGAATTGGATATCTAAGTCAAATGGTAAATGTATGTTTATTTGATACCACCGAAATGTTTTCCAAACTGACTGTAACATTTTGAATTCAGTCAGCAAAATTTGAGAATTCCAGATGCTTTGCCTCTTTATTAACAACTGAGTATTATCTGTATTTTAATTTTATCCATCATACTATGTATTGTTTTGGACTAATGTGTCTTCTCTCAAAATTTGTACATTGAAGCCCTAATTCCCAACTAATCCAGTTGTATATAATGAGATCTCATTACATTTTTAATTTGACTTTCCTAATGGCTAACGATGTTACCATTTACTCATATGCCTGTTTGCTTTCTATACAACCTCTTTAGGAAGTAATTGAATCATGCCCAATGATGCGAAGCAGTGAATGATTTACTATGATCTCTTCACCTGCCATAGCAATACCTAAACTACTTTGTTGCTATGGAGTTACGGAAAGGCAGAAGAGTTTGATGTGTTGAACCTCAATGACTCTAGAAAAATTAAAATCAAAGCACACATTGCATGAACATGAGATAAATATTAGCTGGGTTAAGTCACAGAGATAGTGGCACTGTTTTGTTGTTTTTTTTTTTACCCCAGAGTTACTTTCACAATCCTGACACATATTCTGTTATCTTGTCAAAAAGTCCTAGTAAATGATTTTCAGCCCTTCTCATGGTATATGCTCCCACATTTCTTTGTTCTCTTTCGCAGCAAAATATCTTCATATATTTCTTTGTACTTGAAGTTTGTAGTTTACCCTCCTCTAGTTATGTGAATTAAAAAAACAGAAGACCCAACTATATGTTTTTTATGTGAAAACCATTTTAAACATAAAAAAATTAGATCAAAAGGAAAGTGATGGTGAAAGATATATAATGCTTACAGTAATTGAAAGAGAGCTTTAGTAGCTCTATTATTTTAGAGAATATTTCAGAATAGGAAAACTTATCATGTGCAAAGGAGAAATACAAATCACTATGTTGTGATTAAGCTAATCTAATATTGAATTTTTGACCATACAAGTGGCTGGCATCAAGCTACTGATCTGTTCAAGGGTCAATAAGATTAATTACCAAGCACTTGAGGAAAGTTTTCTATTTGATTTCTACTTTTTCATGTGACTGCAGAAGATTTCCTATTGCTTATGGCTTTCCATGCTTCCTCTCCCTTCTCTATCTGCCACCCCAACTTTTGCCTCCTCCTTTAATAGTATGTAAGCTTAGGTAATAGTAAACTAATAGTTTTACTAATAGTAAACTAATATAATTTAATATAAACTAATATAACATTGTGTCATTAATTAAAATAAACAAATAGATAAAAGAGACATAATGATAAAGGAGTCAATTCTGTAAGACATAACAATCCTAAATATGCATGAACCTAACAACAGTGTCAAAATACTCGAGTCCCTTAAAATAGACTTTTAAGAAGGATAAAAAAAAAAATCCACTATTGCAATAGAAGACTTTAAGCACTCTTCTTTCTGATAGTCAAACAGAAGAAAATCAATAAGGATATAATTGACCTTAATAGAACTATCAATCAACTTGATCTAATTGACATTTATAGAATGTTCCATCCTACAACAGTGGAAAACACACGCTTTTCAAGCTCACATTAAACATTCACCAAGATACACCACATTTTGGATCATGAAACATACCTTAACCAATCTAAAGTTACAGAATTCAGACAAAAATGGAATTAAAGTTGAAAGAAAAAGGAAAACATAAAAGGGGTCTATACAGGTATCCAAAATTATTTTTTTCATATTTTGTAAAGGATTTTAATGGTGATTCACACCTTTATGAGGAGTTACAAATGCTGCCATTTTTATTCTAGGAAATCTGCCAGATGAAAAATATTCCCAATAGTTTTTATAGTAAGGGATAAGTTAGCTAAGCTAACTTTGGACTTCCCTGAAACTTAACTACTAATACCCTACTCTTTCCAAGGATCCTTACTGGTAACAAAAAAAGTTGATTAACACATATTTTGTACATTAAATGTATTACATATTGTGTTCTTAAAGTAAGATAGAGAAAAGAAAATGTTATTAGGAAAATAAGGAAGAGAAAATACATTTAGAGTACTGTATTTATAAGAAACCTGAGTATAAGTGAACCTAAGCAGTTCAAACTCATGTTGTTCAAGCTTCAGCCCTATGTGTAGAGGGATAATTAAAGTAACAATACTGATAAAAATGTATTTTTTAATTGGGTTAAAAACAAATAAATAACATAAATATAGCTGAGAAATGCACAAATATTTTGGATTAAACAACACACTTCTAAAAACAGAAATAAAACACTTCTAAGCACATGGATCAGTGAAGAAATTTCAAAAAAATTAAAGTATTTTGAAATAAAAATGGAAATACAACTTATCAGCATTGGTGGGATAAAGCAAAAACAGTGCTTAGATAGAAATTTAGAATATTACATGTCTGTGTTGTAATATATGGAAGACATAAACAATCTAGGGCACCTAGGTGGCTCAGTGACTGAGCATCTGCCTTTTGCTCAGGTCATGATCCCGGGGTCCTGGGATTGAGTCCTGCATTGGACTCCCCACAGGGAGCCTGCTTCTCCCTCTGCCTATGTCTCTGCCTCTATCTCTGTGTCTGTCATTAATAAATAAATAAATCTTAAAATAAAATAAAATAAATAAAATAAAATAAAATAATATAAAATAAAAAAAAACCATTGGAACTCACACCTTTATAAACCAGATAAAGAAGATAAATTTAAGTCTAAGGTAAGACACCTTTGCTCCTGAAGAGTAACAATGAACGTTAGACAAAATGGAAAACAATAAAGAAAATAAACCAAAAAACTTGGTTGTTTGAAATAAAATCAACAAACTACCCAAGTAAACTAAGGGAAAAAATACAATGTCAATAGCAGAAGTTAAAGAGGGTTCATCATTACTGATCCCATGGATATCAAAAAGACAATAAACAAATGCCCTAAGGAAATCTATGACCACAGATTAAATAACTTAGATGACATGGACCTATATTTTGGAAGACTTGAACTACAAAAACTTATGCAAGGAGAACTGATTTATTGAATAGGCCTATATTTATATTAAACATTGAATCAATAATTAATAACCTTCCAACAAAGAAAGTGCCAGGCCCAGACATTTTCACTGGTGAATTCTACCAAATTTAGGTTGTGCATGAAAACATGCACAAAACTGGTTATAGCAACTTTATTCATAATTACTCCAAACTAAAAGCAATAAAATATTCTTAAATAGGCGAATGGATGAAGAAGCTAGTACATCCATATAGGAGAACATTATTATTACCGATTTTCTAAAATGAGCTGTCAAGCCACAGAAAGATGTGGAGGGAGCTTAAATGCATATTGTTAATGAAAAAAAAATGCCAATCTGAAAGTCTATATACTATGTAATTCCAATTACATAGGACATCTGGAAAAGGTAAAATGGTATAAATATGAAAAAAGATCAATGGTTATCAGGAGTTCAGAGCAGAGGGAGCAGAAAAATTTAAGTGCAGCAAAAGGGGATTTTTAAGTTGGTGAAAATATTTTGTGTGATATTATAATGGTGAATACCTGAGATTATGCATTTGTCTAAACCTGTGGAACTTTACAAACCTATGATGAACTTTATGTTTTTAATATTTATTTATTTTAGAGAGAAAAATAGAGAGAGAGCAGAGTGAGAGGGGCATAAGGAGAGGAAGGAGAATCTTGAGCAGACTTTGAACTGTGTGGAGTCCCATGCAGCTCTCCATCTCACCACCCTGAGATCACTCCCTGTTCCGAAATCAAGAGTCTAACACTTAACCCACTGTGCCACCCAGGCAACCCTAGTGAACTTTAATGTATGCAAATTAAAAATATATTTTTAGATGGCCAGGGGATCCTAAGATAAAATGTAGACTTAGGCAAAATAATCTAACTGCATTACAAATACATGGACCACCCAATTTAAGGGTTGGCCGACAAGGGTAGATCTATTTCACCACAGAAATGAGTCTGTTAGACTAAAGGAAAAGGAATTGCACACAAGACTGAGAACCTGTCATCGCTAAATAGAGTCAATGGAGACATGACAGCTAAATGTAACATTGTGTCCTGAATGAGATCTGAAACAGAAAAAGGACATTAGACATACTGGGACAGAGTGCTGTCATTGATGGATTTCCCTTTCATGAGTGCAGGAGTTAGGAAAAAAACAAAAAACAAAAACTGGTGCAGACCATGTGGCTGCTATTCTTGAATTAGAATGATTGGAACCCGACAGGTTCTTGGTAGGTAAAGGAATAGTGGTTGCTCTCCTTTTACTAGAGGAAGACAAAACATCTAATTTCTGGTTTTAGTATTTAAAATGAACTGTCCATACTCTAAATAAGTATTCACATGTCACACATTTAGGAAACTTCAAGATGATGAATCCCAGTTTTTAACCAGTAGGGGAATAGAAATACGTTAATTTAAAGTACCATGGTTTTCCTACAGTCTGTCTGTAAAAATGGCTTAGTGGCAAGCAAATATGTGATTCTGAGTACATTGGCCATGACATTAACTGGTTTCATTCATCATTAGTAGTAATTCTACTTGATTGCTTTGGCAAGTAAAATGGCCAAAACACCTGATGGAATATTTTTCATTTTAGTTTTTATTATTGAGAAATATCCCATTTATATTATCAATGAATCTGTTAGTGTTAACACAATTTAGATCTAGTGTATGCCGAAAGTTGAAATGAGAGATTTTAGATTGATTGGCTGTTTTACTTCTACTGAAATTTTCATTTCTATTGCTGTTTAAGTTTAGAGACAATCTATTTTATAATATATGTTAATTCACACGTACCACCTCAATATTTCAATTGAAAACTTCAACTGCGATAGTATGAAAGTATCAATTTTTAAAATATTAATATGCCCACAAGTTTATATATGCTTTGTCTCCCTCATTCTGGCTCACTTACTAATTTCATTTTATAGAATGAAACTCAGCTACTTTTAATGCATACAGTGTGCTTTATTTTTCCATCATCAAAAAATTAAAGCCCAAGCAAATAGCTTTTAAAAACATGGTTGCTTTTTTTAAAATTCCAAGAAAAGTGAAGGAGAACATAGAAGTAATTGGAGAGAAGCCTGACATTAATTCTGTAAGCTGTTTTAAGTAACTACATGATGCAAAGGTGCAAAAAATAATTTCATTCTAAAGATGACAGGTTGTGTGGAATTTTAATAAGTGCTTCACTTTGGAAGATGTACTACTGAAAGCTTTCTTCCTTAGGAAGTTTCATTTATTGGTGGAATTAAAATTAATTAATTTAACACAAAATAAATATTTAGCACAGATTTTGGAGATAAGCTGAAATTGATTTCAAACTACATTTGAGTATCTTTTACAAAAAGAATTTATTATTTTTTTCAAAAGGAATGTATTATGCAAATTCTTCCAAAAGCATGAAACTTGAAAATAAACTTATTAGCTATTTTTATCTCACATTTTTCATTGAGGATTCTGTTTTATACTTAATGCAATGGAAATCATTAATTGTTAATATATGGCAAATAAATGTAAAATATCAGACTCCAACAATTATTTGAAAATAAGTACCATATTCTTCAAAACAGTTATTTTGAGACGATATACACTTAGTTCACCAGCTATAACACTATAATTATACAAAATATTTTTTTCCTATTTACCTTTTGAACTACAAGATAAATTACACATTTAGAAACAATTGTAGCTTTATTTTTTTTAAGATTTTACTTATTTATTCATGAAAGACACAGAGAGAGAGAGAAAGGCAGAGACAGAAGCAGACTCCATGCAGGGAGCCCAATGTGGGACTTGATACCAGGACTCCAGGATCACGACCTGTGCCAAAGGCAGGCACCAAACCACTGGGCCACCCAGGGATCCCCTAGTCAGTAGCTTTAAAAACAAGCTAGATGCTTAAAACAAACAGCAAACTTCTAAAGGATAATGCTCTCCCATGGTAAAGATAACTAAGTTCTCTTTAAAATTGTTCAAAAAAAAAAAAAAAAGGAATTGCTAAAACTTTTGGGTCAGTTTTAAAGACATCCTTGAATGAGCTTCCAAACTCTTAAAGTATTTAATTTACACGTTTGATTTAAAAGTGTAGTGACTTTCATTTTTAATCATGCTTTGAGTTTTCTTTCATTCTGACAATGAGTTTTGTTTCCCTCCAAAAGAAATGATCAATGGTAATAACATATTGTCAATAAAAGGAAGGGAATGTGAAATGCTCTCACTATAGTCTATTAGACAAATATGCCTTTTCTACAAGAACTGACAATGCAGCCTTTGCTGAATGTCATTCTTTATAGGAAAACTGCTCAAAAGATTCAATCTCACCCTGGGCAGTAGAAGCAATGATTTCTCAGTTATAAAGGTACAGCCAGCAAAAATATGGTTTGGTACTAAAAAAACTTCCCTCACATCTTCAGATGTGCAAGTGAAAATGACTGAATATTCAGAAAATTCCCATCAATTAAAAAAGACAGTTTTTACTTACAGCAAATTATGTGCTTTCCCTAATGGCAAGTACTAAGGCTAACTGTGTTTTGTACTAGTGTAGCTATCCCTTCTTAAGGAGTTTTTAAATTAATAGTTGCTTCAAACCTTATAACCTATTCTTTCCTTTAAAAACACTGAGTTCATATACAAGATATTAAACATCACTACATCAAGCAAAATATTTAAGTTACACATCACTGTGAGACTCAGAGCTTATTTATCTCAAATAAAGATGTTTGTACAAATAGCAATGCCTATGCTTGGTTACATTTTTCCACCTGGTCTGATAAAACATTTATTACATTTATTATTCACCCTACTTCTCTAATCCCTTAACTGCTAGCTGCTGACAGATCTGGAGTTGGATCCTGGGTTCTTTTTACTGGCTGTATATCTCATTGACTATAAAAATAATTTGAAATGTGACTAATGTGCAAGAGAGACCAAAAGTTAAAATGTGTGTGTCATCAGCATAATACTGGACACACTGTAGCCTCTCAATGAATATTTGTTGCTATTGTTTTCTCAGGACTTTAGGATGAGTAGGAGATGCAGTTGTATACTAACATACTCCTCTTCAGTTGAAGTAGTACACCAAGAGGGGCATCTGCAGAGAAATAAAAGTTTAAAAAGGACCAAAACAAGGGCACAAATTGAAAGTACAACTTTTATTATTAACTATCAATTGAACTTTAAAATAATTCATGGACTATGATAAACTATATTAAATCATTATTATCATCATTATTAACATCATGACTCTGAGTTCAAATAAAATTATTTCAACTAGGTAAGAATAAATCTATGACCCTGATGTACTAAAGGTGTAAGATTTTTGGCTTTAATCCTAGGAGAAAAAAAAAAGAAAACCTTGTGATTTTATTTTATCAACTTTATTTCCTTTTAAAATAAACTATGGGGATCCCTGGGTGGTCCAGCGGTTTGGCGCCTGCCTTTGGCCCAGGGCGCGATCCTGGAGACCCGGGATCGAATCCCACATCGGGCTCCCGGTGCATGGAGCCTGCTTCTCCCTCTGCCTATGTCTATGTCTCTCTCTCTCTCTCCCTCTCTCTCTCTCTCTCTGTGACTATCATAAATAAATAAAAATTGAAAAAAATTTAAAAAAATAAAATAAACTATGCATTTTGCCAACAGAATTAAGCTAAATTGTCATAACAAAACATCAAAGAAATGTAATTGCTCAACTAAAAGTGAAAGGATCTTTCTTCTCTGTAATGGGAAATAAACGGCTCACAGAAATAGAAGTGTAGTGTAATTTATGTTTTGGGTTTTGTTTCAGTTTGTTTCAAATCCATGGAACCAGGCTCCACAGATTCTTACTGAGAAATCACAATCCCCAGTTTTCTGTGTTTAATTAGAAACTTACAAAACTATAGTGGTAGGTGAGTGGTGGGAGGAAATGTGTTTGTTTCAATTTCTCTGCCCAATACTTGCAGCACTACCTGAATTAAGCTTTCTACCTTCTGCCTCTGTAGCCTCTCTCAGGTTTAGCTTCTATCTGGCCTACACTGATGCTAGATCCTCCAGCAGATGATTTTTTTTTTCATACCTGTGATCTGTTCTAATGCATACTTAGCTATTCTCTTAGGCTCATGATGGCAATTATCCAGTTTGAGGCTAGGACTATGTCCCAATTTAGATTCACAATTTTATTTTGAAATTACTTTCCTCCTACACCTGGATGTCATTGACTGAGATACTCAAGATGTTCTACTTCTCCCAGTCAAACTGAAATTGATCCTCTTAGATCCTTCTAACCTTCCCACAAAGTTGCTCTGTCCTCAATCCATTCTGCCCTTTCACCATTTTCATCCCAATGTCTTGCACAAATAAAACTTCCCACAATACTTCATGACATAAAAGAATTTGTTGGGTCAGTGACTAGCTTAGTAATCAGTACTTTGAAAATTACCATTAGCACTTGTGTAACTGCTTTGAAGTTATACTTGGACAAACATTACAGTGACATTGTAATGGAATTTAACCAAGCCTCCCCTGGGCCCTGTAGGAGTTCTAAATAGCATCAGATCACATCTCTGAGGTAATTTCCGAAGTACTAGAAATTAAATTCCAGGGACGTTGATGCTACTGAAAGCCCACATTTCAAAGTCAGATTGATCTTTGTCCAGTAATAATTCTATTCCTTGTGTTATCCAGTTAACTAACTTTCAGTCCCCTGCATTTAATTGAAATAATAGGATTTATTGTAATATTGCTGTAATAATTAAGTTAGGTGATTCTTAAAATGTGCTTAGCATAGTGGCTGCCACATGTTAGCACTCAATAAATAGCAGTTGTCCTTGCCATTTTATTGTTACTCAGTTGTTCAGGGATTAGCAAGTAGAGGTAAAATATCAGAGCCATTCTAGAATTCCTGGTGCTTCCGCATTTATGGCTTTCTATGTGAATGCTTAAATAGCTATATATCACTGAACAAAAAAGAAAAATCTTTGGTATCTAAGGGATAAAATAAAACAATGATTCAGAAATGCACACTTTTAAAACATACAACAGATGAGAGGTTTATAGTCTCCTTATGTTGTAGTCAGAGTCAGCCACATTTTGACTACATTGCTCTGTTTGAGACTGGCCTTTGAAATAGTCAAGAGTTAAGGATAATTTAAACAGATTATAGAAGAATAGTGAGGCTTATAAATTGATAAAGCTAAAGCAAATAAGGCCATGGAACAAGATTCGAGCTCAAAAAAAAAAAAAAAAGAAAGAAAGAAATGAGGTTGAGTCACATAACAAGATTTCGAGTCTATAGAGTGATATTATTCAGTAGATAATAACAAACGATTTTTCTTTCATTACTTAGAATGGAAGAAGAGAAAGTGGATTAAGCCGCATCATGGAAGGTATAAGCTATATATAATGAAGGATTCCCTCACAGTTAAAAATGTTAAGCATAAAATGTGGGCTACCCAAGGAAGGAAGTCCTTTACAAAAGAAAGACATTTTCATCATCTAAGGTAGTTTAAACATGGTCTTGCCTGAAGGTCAGAAAATGAACCTGACAGCCTCTCAGGCCTGTGATTCTTTGAATAAATATTTGAGTAAATGTTATTATATTTTTATAGTGGAAAGGTTTTGTGCTTTCAGGAAGGATTACTGGCCATATTTTAACACCATCTTCATAAATTCATGTTTATGGTACTCCCCTGCAGATATATTTGCATCCTCTTGTGAGTGAGTTTCCTATAGAGACTCTAAACGCAAACTCTGTTCCATATTGCCTTTATCTGGATTTGATGCTGAGCTCAGTGGGCATTAGAGTTCTTAAATGAATACATTTTAGAAGCATTGAGAAATAAACTTTAAATGGCTTATATTGCTCATAAAGCCTCTAGCCTTTAGAGTAAAAATACTAGTGCACTCCCAGGAAATACTGTTTATTGTTCCTTAAACTCTAAAAATAAAATAGAATTTTAGAAAGTAAGGTTTTTATTGTGAAAGGAAGGAATTTACAAACATGGGTTTCAGGAGGAAGGAAGAGTTCTGTGGTAATAGATTGGAATTGCAGGCATCAACGTGAAATTATGAATATATATGTATACTTATGTCAGTGTATATCTTTCTATATTTATATATTCACACATATATAGCTGTGAGTGTGTGTGTGAGTGTGTGTGAGTGTGTGTGTGTGTGTGTGAAATTTGTTGCTTTACCAACTGAAACGGCCTAAAAGCAATGAGACACCAGTAGCTGGAAGCAAATAGTGGTCCTTATAAATGTTAATAAATCTAGTACTAAAGAATTTGTTGAAACAGCCAGTATCAGCAAGTCGGGATGTGCTCAGAAACTGATAGGATTTGAGAGCTGCCAAAGGAATCTCAATCCAAGTAGGGTGGGAAAGTCTCAAAGAAGGGAGAACCGCCAAGAGAAGCAAGCTGATATTTTACTGTGCTTTTCCAGGAGAACTGTTGCTGCTCCAGGACACAGAGAGATGGAGAATATGGGCAAAGAACTGAGATAAAGACCCTTACTAAAAAGAAATGAAATCATCTGGGTTTTGGCGGTTTTATGGGTCTGGGGAGACAGAAATTAGAAACTTGCCAGCTTCTAGTGCAAAGAATGGGGTGAGAAATAAACCTGAACCTGTGCTAATGCCCTCTCAGGACATTTGGCAAATGCTGGAATCGTACATTGCAGTCAAGGAAGGAGCAAAGCAGAGAGTCTTTGAAAAGCAGGTTATAATTTGGTGGTGGTGGTGGGGGGGTCTCACAGACCTAGGAGGACTAGAATTAGATTTTAAGATTTGCCTGGGGAAAGAGCCTAGTACCAGTTCACACCTAATTAAAAAGACAGCCCATATCATAACAAAGGGAAGAGTGAATTCTTAGAGGAAAATAAAAATAACATCATCCAGAGCCTATACATCTTTTTTCAGAAAAAAAAAAATGCACAGCATTTAATCATAGATAATCAAGCATGCAAAGAGGAAGTTCAATGTAATAAACAACCAAGATACACACGCACACACACAACCACACAAATACACACTAGAAATAAACATATAGATGATCTACATGCTGAAGTTAATAGACAAAGATTTTTTTTTAGACAAAGATTTTAATGTAAGTATGATTAAGGTTTTCAAGAAAATGAAGGGATATAGGGAATACAAATGAAGATACAGAGTTCTTCCACAGAATGTGACTCTAAATCAAATTAGCATGGAAAGATACAATAACTGGAATTAAAATATCAATAAATAAGTCTATAGGAAGGTTACATGGTACAGAAAAGAGATTAATAAAGTGAAAGAATATTAAGTAGAAAATATAAAAACCCCAGCTCTCAGAGGAAAACAAAGCATTTTGTTAAAGATTTTTAAAAAGCATAACAGCGATGAGACACAGAAGTTCTAGTATATGATTGTGTTCTCACACGGATGGAGAGAAAAGGAATGTTGCAGAAGCCACTTTCTCCACCTAGGAGCATGCAGGTATGTTTTGTAAAGACTGTTATTGGTAACAAGATGTGAAGCTGAAAACTGTTTTGTTTTGTTTTTTTCTTTGTTTCTACATATGAGTAATCCTTGAATCACTCACATAGAATTTATCAATAGTGACAGCCGGGATTTCCACAAATAACTTCGGGGCTTTGGTAAAATCAGCATGAGAGGGAGTTTGTGGTAAAATGGAAAAAAGTCAGATTGATCCAGGCCCAAATTTCTGTGCAATCTTGTCTAAGTCTCTTCATCTTTCTGGGCACAGTTTTGTTTTTTGTTTTGTTTTTGTTTTTTTTTTTTTCTTTTTCTTTTTTCATCTGTAGTATAGCTCTTATAATGATACCTATTCCTTTTTGTTATTTAATTGAGAGAATTGAATGTATATGCAAAGAAATTAGCATATACTATGAGTTTAATAAATGTAGACTTACTCCTGCAACACTCTCTTAAAAAAAAAAAAAAGATTTTATTTATTTATGATAGACCTAGAGAGAGAGAGAGAGAGGCAGAGACACAGGCAGAGGGAGAGGCATGCTCCATGCTGGGAGCCCAACGTGGGATTCAATCCTGGGGCTCCAGGATCACACCCTGGGCCAAAGGCAGGCGCTAAACCGCTGAGCCACCCAGGGATCCCCTACTCCTGCAATACTCTAAAAACAAACAAACAAACAAACAAACAAACAAAAAACATTAAAAACCTGATGTTACCATATCAAAAGTTCCTTCCATTGGCAGGTTAGAAATTACTTTTAGCATCAAACATGATAGTAGTGGCCCGGTGAATTTAAAAAAAAGTATATGGAAAATAAAAAAACAACTGTTGAATTTGAATTGAATTTGATATTTTTTTAAAAACTCTCCTTTTTATAGGATAACTTCAGCTAATAATATCAGAAAGGAATCAGAAAATCACTTGACATCTTTCTCTGTAGTAATGGATTTAGACAAATATCACCAACAAATACTGAAATCATTTGGTGAGAAGTAATTTTTTTGCAGGAGAGAATAAAATATTCAAACAGCCAAAGTGTCACAATACAATATATGATACAAACTTGCAACAATACAGGCCTTTGAAGTAAAGAAAGAAAAATGATAGTTTCAAGCAAAAGTTCATGAAGAAGAAAGAAAGGAATGTATGCAAATGAAGGCAACCGGTTTATCACCTTAATTGATGAAATTCAACAACATAAAAATAGAGCCCTTGATAGTATATGACTCCTGAGAAGGGTAAATTTACTGACCTGCTGACCAAAAATTTCCCCCCAAAACTTAGATATGATGGTAAAATTGAGGCAAGTTCAAAATGAAAGAAATTCTGAAAAAAAAGGAGCAAAATAAATTCCAAAACAAAACCTAGTGTGGATGTTAAATAATATCAATAGAAAGTGAGAAAATAATTCTCTTATCAAAGAGATAAGGTATTATAGTATCATAAAAGTGCATTAAACTTCGCTTCACTGGTTCATAGGTCTTAAAAATAGACATTATAAAGACATTTTTTGGAGTAATTGAAAAATTTGTATATGGGTAATGCATAGTTTAATACATAGTATGTTATTAGTATTAAATCATCAAGTTCAAGTAGACACCAATATTAGACGAATGCGTGTATGGTGGGTTTGTCTTAGATTGTTTATTGATAAGATACATGTTCTAAGTTTTTAGATTCAAAGTGATAATATATAAGCTCTGACAAATATTTGAGAACTAGTTATAATTTTCAGAGAGAGAAAAGGAGAAAGAGAATGATAAAGTAGATATAGCAAAAGATTAACATTTGGTAAATTTATACCTGTTACAAAAGTAGATATTCATTGTCCTGTTATTTCTAATTGTCCTGACTTCTAAATTTTTTGAAAGGAAATGTTAAAACTGAAAGAAAAATTTTAGAGAAATGAAAATCCCATGAATAACTCTGTTGCTTATCTTTGACTAGTTATCATTTATGCTACTTGTCATCTTCTTTTAGAATTTTAATGTGTAGGATCTTGGCCATGTTGTTAGAAAAATGTTTTTAAGCCTTTGCTTTTTATAATTTCTGAGATATGAGCAATTATGTAATCTTTCTGTCTCTTATTCCTTTTTAATAAAATAAAATAATAATAGTGCTTATAGGTGCCTTTTGAGAATTAACTGAGTTGATGTGTGTAAAACATAGCATAAGACCACTAACTATCAAGAACTGAATGATTAGATTCTCCATGTTCAGTTTTCTCCTCTCTGGACAAAGAAATGTAGTCTATTTCTTGTAATTGACTGAAATTTGAATTTTTAAAATAATGAAACCAAAGTGGGCATCTACATTGTATTACCCTTTAAAAAGTATAAGACCTTTAAAGGCATTTATGTTGGAATTTTGTATGTGCGTAAATTGATTGTGATTATGTTTACATTCTGAGCCAATGAAAATAGAAGTTTCAAATATATAATTTTATCAAGTAAATATAAAACTCCTGAGTTGGCTTTAGAAGAGTTATTTTTCAAATGTATTTGATTTGCTGCAAGGGCTGCAGTAACAAAGTCCTGACAGAATGGAGACTTAACAATTTTTTTCACAGTTCTGGAGGCTACAAATCAGGGATTGAGGAATCATCAAGGTTGGTTTCTTTCAGGCCTCTCTTTTTGGGGACCATTCGAATGGTAAATGGTTCTCCAACCTTTTATTTTCAGGCTGTAGGTGTCCTTCTGTCTAAAATGAGTCTCTTGTAGACAGCAAATAGATGGGTCCTGCTTTTTTATCCAGTGGTTTGTAGATGTCCATCACTGGATGTTCTCATACGGTCCTTCCTTCTGTTGAGTGTCTGTATTCTAATCTCTTCCTCTTAGAAGGACTTTGTCTATACTGAATTAAGGACCAACCCTCTTCAGAGGGCCAACCTTCATTTTAACTTCATTTTCCTTTTTAAAGACCCTAGTCACATTCTGAGGTAGTAGAGATTAGGACATCAGCATATGAATTTGGAAGGGGGGAATGCAATTCAGCAATAACATTCCTAATATTGTCATCTCAATCAAGGAAATGTACAATAGATAGGTGATTTTGATGTTAGAAAATGACAAAGGAGGTAAAAAATTATTTTCACAGCTTTAGAAAAAGACTTTCTTAGTCAACTACATCTTTTGATATTTCCCCTCCTATTTCACAGGGTGTTCATAAAGTAAGCGATGACTGGCTGAGTAGTTTGTGGCCTTAAGGAAATAGCTAAAGGCTGAAAAGTTGACTCAACTTAAATGTTTATGCATTCAATTCAGTCAGCTCCAGTAGTACGTACCTGGATGTACTTTGTTCTTGTCCAACTGATGAAGGATTCTTAGAGGTTAAAGTAATCGGGGACGCTTCAATGCTTCAATATAATAAGGAAAACTCAATAACTTCCAAACAGAGGCACAAAATTACTTACATTTAAATGTATAACATAATTTAATTATGCAGTTCCAATGGTCTTCAAAGTGCCTTCAATGAACTCTTAAACCCTTTTATGAGGTCAACGAGATAAAAAAATATTTTTTGTAAGAACACATAGACATTTTTTCTGGGGTGAAATCTGCGCTGATGTTGCAAAAGCAATTTTGAATAAAGAGCATGGCACCTTGGCATGAATTAAAACAGTGGCACTAAACTGCATTAGTATTCATTATATTTTTACCACCATGAATTTACCATAAAGGAATAAAAGCTTCACTTAACAGTGTCCTTGATGATACAGTACAAATTATTGATTTGATCCTAGAATACATGTTTTTTGATTTTCTATTCAAGGAAATGAAAATTATTTGTAAAGCACTTCTGCTGACCGTCTAAGTAAAATGGTTGTTGTTAAGAAAAGCACCTGTGTGATGAGGATGTGTGGCTATTGTTTCAGTTGGAAGCTAAATTAAGTTTTGGGTTTTTTCCTCTGATGAAAACCATTTCACTAGAAAGAACTTCTGCCAGATAAACTACAGTTATTCAAACTTGCTATTTTATAAACATTCTATTGAAAAATAAATACATGGACTTGTCTCTTCAAGGAAAACAAATGATAATAATTTTGTGAATGATACAATTTTATTTCTACCAAATATTAGAATTTTGATGATGTACAAATGGCTAACAGACACAGAAAAAAAAATGCCCAACATCACTCATCATCAGGAAAATACAAATCAAAACCATAATGAAATGACCATCTCACACCAGTCAGAATGGCTAAAATTAATAGTTCAGGAAATAATAGATGTTGGTGAGGATGAGGAGAAAAGGAACTCTCTTGCACTGTTGGTGGAAATGCAAACTGATACTGACACTCTGGTAAACAGTCTGGAGTTTCCTCAAAAATGTTAAAAATGACCCAGCCATTGCACTACTAGGTTATTTACCTAACAGATACAAAAATGCTAATTCAAAGCAGTGCTATCAAGAATAGCCAAATTATGGAAAAAGCCCAAATGTTCATCTACTGGATGGATAAAGTAATATATAGAAAGAATGGAACATTATTCAGCCATCAAAAAGAATGAGATCTTGACATTTGCAAAGACATGGATAGAACTCAAGTGTCACCATTTTCAAAAGCCACCATGGTCTCACCCAGGATTTATACAGTAGCTTTTTGATTATCAATCTGCTTTCACTCTTGCCTCTCTTCATCCCCAGAAGCCATAATGAACCTGAGCAAGACAATATTTATTTCACCACTTCCCTTCTTAAAGCCTTCCCAAAAAGGTATTTTTGATTTTGTTTTTTATATGTTTACTTGTTTCAGTGGAAGCAAACAGATATCCCTTACAACATGGTTTGCTTACTTCTGTCTCCTCTATCCCTGTCTCATCTAGCCATTCCCACTCATCTCTGCCATTTCTTCCCCGTCCCAAAACTAGCTCACTCTATTCCAGCTACTTTGACTTCATATAAAAGCCAAGATAATTTTTGTTTCATATAAAAACGAAGATAATTCCTCACTGAGAATCTTGTCCTGAAACTGCTGTCCCCCAATATTCACATGGCTAAATTCATCCCATTTTAGCATATATAAACCACTGTAATGGGGCTCACATGTCAGTACCTGTTACCATGTAAGTACTGTATGTTGCATGTATGTGTTTATGCCTGTATGTATACCTATATGCACAAGTGTATGCCCACACAAACACATATATACATATATATTGGGTTTCTTTCTATCCTGCATCTCTGTCACCTCGGCCTATTGCTTCTGCCCCTGTAGAAGGTGAACACAGAGAGAGAAACCAATACATCCTTTTTGTTCAGATTATTGGTATGGACCACGGAGCCTGAAACTTCTTGTTTATATTAATGATTAGTTACAACATAAAGTTTCAAAAACATTATATACCAAATGCAAATATAAACTATTGAATTATAACAACATTTGACTAAAGTATTTTATTTGTAGTTAAACAAGCAGAAAATTAATGTAACAATTGAAGTCACATAGTAGAAGAAAGCTGAGCTGCACTAACCCCATTTCAAATTACTCTATGGCTACAGGATATTAAACTGAAAGAATATTATTCCTTGCCCCAAGTTGCAATTTTCCTTACCTTTTCAATATTTTCTATTCAAATATTTTGAATATAAAAATGAAACAAGAATATGGTGGCCTTAAAATGAAAATGCTAATAAGAGTAATTTTAATGGTGGTTAGTTTTCTGAAATAGAGTATTTCAAACTTTTACCCCTTCAATTGTCAAAGACAAAATGAGGAATGATTGCAATTGCACATTTGTTGTGAATGAAAATGAGAGGATTTGATGAAGCACAATATGAAACTGCTCCAATCTTCAAGAAATTTTGTCAAGCAAGCAAAACATTTATCATTTGTAAAATCCTCTATTTTTTAAAAATCAAGCTCCACTTTGGAATTCAGAGAATACTCCTAATCTGCTCTATTTTATATACCCTCAGGAAGTCATGGGCTTACAAATCTAGGTCCAGCAGTCTCTCCCTCACCTATAAAGTTGCTTAAGCATCTACTGGATTTCAGGTAGCTCTTAAATTTTTAGAAATCGAATCCATAAATTTAGAAATGATAATATTGAGAAAGAAAAACTATAATTATAAACACAATGGAATTGTGGTTATTATGTGGATTCAATTACATTGGTTTATAGATCTATTTACTTATTTAAAATTTGCAAGAGTCACGTCTATATTCCTTCTGTTTAGGAAGAACACATCAAAATATGTCATGATTATATTTAAAAAGCCAGCTGCCTCCTTATAAATATATTATAATGTTTTACTGGTTACTATAAGCATTATGATATTATTTTATATTCAGTTTGATAATATGGATCACATAAAACAAAAATGTTCTAATGTCAAATGAAAACTAAAATAAAATATTTACTATGGTAAAAATACCATTCCACTGACAATAAAATGGGATCCAATTTTATTTTTAGAAAACAAAATTACTACCATTTTAATTAAGAGATGATGAGCTAGTTATTAGTGCTGCCTAGGAAGTCTACAAATATGCTGGGGGTTATCACTGTAATAACCTTAATTATCATCTTTGGAATCTGTACAAATTATCTGTGCTTTAGCTCAGCTGATGACCAAATGGAAACATTCTCATAGTGCTAACTTGCAAATTCAGTGCAAAAAAAGCTGCAAATCAGACATTTTTAAAGCGATTTAAATGACTTACTAAATATTTTGAGATTGCTGATCATCATCTATGTATTTTTTCCATTTCATAGTTTTAAAATTTTATTACAGATCTGCAGTATGGACAGATACCAAGTCTGGGAGCCACAGAAGCTAACAGCTGCTGTTGATACTCTGTGCAACTTCATTAGGAGGGAAAGAAATCTATGAATGTGATACTCTGGGAGTTTCTTCATTAGAAGACCAGCTCTAAACTGAGGTTTCATGTAGTTTTCATTGATATAAAATAAATGAAAATCATTTTTGTGAAAGGAGTGACTGTTTTGTTGTCTTTTGCTTTGGCTTGCACTTTTATTGATTTATTTTTTAATTGAGGATAACTGACATATAACATTATATTAGTTTCATTCATATTAGTACAACATAATCATTCAACATTTTTATACACTGAAATAATTACCTACAATAATCTATTAACATCTGTTACTATACAAACATTTTTGTTTTCTTGTGATGAAAACTATTAGGGTTTACTGTTTGGCAACTTTCAAACATACACCACAATGTTATTGACTACAGTCACCATGCTATACATTACAAACTATTGGCTTATAAATTTTATAATTGGAAGCTGGTATTTCTTGCCCCCTTCACCTGTTTATCCCACACCACAATCCAACCTTGCTCCCTTCTAGCAAACACCTTCCTATCCTCTGTGTCTGTGAGTTTTGTTTTGTGTCTTCGTTTGTTTTGTTTTTTAGATCATACATTCAAGGGATGCCTGGGTGGCTCAGCTGATTGGGCGTCTCGCTTCAGCTCAGGTCATGATCCCAGGGTTCTGAGATTGAGCCCCGCTTTGGGCTCCCTGCTCAGCAGATCTGCTTCTCCCTCTCCTACCAATCCCTCTGCTTCTACTTTCTCTCTCTCGCTCTCTCTCTCTCAAATAAATAAATAGAATCCTAAAAAAAAAGGTTCCACTTATAAGTGAAATTATATATTTGTCTTTCCGTGTCTGACTTTTCATTTATCATAATATCCTCTAGGCCACAGATTGAGTGAGTGTATATAATTTCAGTTCCCTATAGCCCTTTGGGCCCCCTGGAATAAAGCCCTGTTGTTTTTCAAAACTAGATATTTTGGGGGCTTGTCTCTTTGTTACAAGTACCATGGGTTGAGGTGGCTGATATGGGGCATGAATCGTTACTTTTCAGGGAGCAGCTTCTGCTTCATGAGATCCCTGCCAATTGTGGATTGCCACCCTGGAGGTGGGATTTTTCCTGGAACTGGGGGATTGCCTTCCCTCCGCATTTTGATGGGGCCCTTTTTATCCTTTGTCGTGGAGGAGACGCCCAGCTAGTTTTCAGGCCTTTTCCTGGGGAAGTTATGTAACGTATATTTGGTGTGTCTGCAGGAAGAGATGAGTTCAGGATTTTCTTACACCATCATTTTGGGCCACACCACCCCAGGAAAGTTCCAATTGGATTTTCTGTGAATAAGAAAACATAAAAGTCAAACTGTCAGTCTGTCACATTTGCTAAACCCTCTATTATTGTTCTACTTTTATTTTTTTACACACCTCTTAAGGTTTGTCAAGATTCTTTCCAAGTTTATTTTCAAAGTTAAATGCAATTTTAAAAATACATTTTTAAAAAATATTTTGTTGTTTATTAACATTTTTAAAAATATGTGTTGCTTTTACTGAACTATGAGAAAAAATAATAGCAAATAACCCCAAATTAATTATATTAATACACTCTTAAAAATAGTTTTAATGGTGATAAATGTCCTTTTATAATAATCTCCTATGGGGCAGCCCAGGTGGCTCAGCAGTTTAGCGCCTGTCTTCAGCCCAGGGCCTGATCCTGGAGACCCAGGATCAAGTCCTGCATCGGGCTCCCTGCATGGGGCCTGTTTCTTCCTCTGCCTGTGTCTCTGCCTCTCTCTCTCTCTCTCTCTCTCTCTCTGTGTGTGTGTTTCTCATAAATAAATAAAATCTTTAAAAAAATAAATAAAATAAAATATAAAATAAAATAAAATAAAATAAAATAAAATAAAATAAAATAAAATAAATAAAATAAAATAAAATCTCCTATAAGGACGTCTGGGTGGTTCAGTGGTTGAGCCTCTGCCTTCAGCTCAGAGCATGATCCTGGGGTCCTGGGATGGAGTCCTGCATCCAGCTCCCTGCGAGGAGCCTGCTTCTCCCTCTGCCTATATCTCTGTCTCTCTCAGTGTCTCTTATGGATAAAAATAAATAAATAAAATATTTTAAAATTAAAAAATATGTCCTATAATTTATATTTACACAATCTGAAAAATGCCAAGTCATAGATTTTACATAGTATGCAAAAAATTAACGGTAATACACACATATTGGTAATTTTACTGATTGGTAAGGTTTTCTCCTTTCCCCCAGAAAACGGAAATTTCAGACCATCTGTAGCATTACATCTTATTTTAAATCCTAATTCAGCAGACATGTTTTAGGCAAAAGAAATATTATAGTTAGACGATTAAGTGGAGTGAATAACACACCTCAATCTTATCTTTTCTAAATTATTTTGACCCAATTGGATAAATAGCTTTCTTCCAGATTGGCACGGAAACGTTGTCCAACTGATTCAGTAATATAGGTATATCCCCCGTGAGGGCCTGATACGCTGTATTTCAAGCACATTCACTTAATGTGCTATCTCTGTTTCCGCTGCTAGAGAGATGAGGCTGAGTAAATTGAGACCCAGAAACCAATAACCGCACCTAAGCAGGGGATGGTAAGAGAAGAGGCAAAAAAAAAAAAACATAATTGTCTTAAGAGAGGTGGATATCGTTTTGGTCAAGATATCAGGAAATTTTCATGGTATATAATTTCAATCACAAATGATAGTGATATAATACTTAGAATTAGGATTCCTTCTCCTGAAGGTCTGGAAGGAAACAGATTTCTTAGAAGCACAATTAGAATGCCATGGGATAAGATTTAAACTTACAAAAACTGGTGGTGCAGGAAATGTTGGAGGAAAGGTCTGAAAGAAAGCATAGGAACAGGAAAGCATCCTTGGAGAAGACATTATCAGAAGTAATGATTTGTATACATCAGGAAGGTCAGTGAGAATAGTTGCATTATATTCTTCTCAAGATAATGTTTTTGTCATTTTTTTTATTGTAAATCAATTTGCTGTGCTTTCCTTTCATGTTTTTTTGTTAATGGTTTTATTTTTTGTGGAGAAGTATGGTGGAAGATTAGTTAGCATATTTTCTGAAATAAGATTTCCTGAGTTTTTAATTCCACGTCTGTCTGAATTTCTTGAGCTCTATGCAATATGTATAAAGTCATGAAAGATAAAGTCTCCACCTGATAGAAGTGTGAGGGAGATTCAGTGGATTTATATACTAAAAGATCTTAGAACACAACCCTACATACTATAATTACCACATAAATGTTTAAGTATCAGAATAACGTTAAGTTAGATTGTGCAGTGTGAAGTGATACATAGATATCAGTACAAAACGGAAATTCTCTGGTGGAAAGAGTTAAGGATCAGCAGACAAATGAGTTAAAACTCCATCTTGGCAAGTGCTTCAGGAAATCCCCAAATACAAACAAAATATCTGTTACCTGCAAAAATTTGTTCTGTGAAGTGTATATGGTTTAGACTTTCTGATTTTGTATAGGAAATGACAAATTTTTAAACATTCTAGTTTTCCAACAAAGCTACTTTACAATATTCTTTATAATATTGTCTTAGCATTTTTGAATCGTCTGATTTAAAATTAGAAAGGTAAAAAAAAAACAAAAAAAATCAGTAAGCATACAATTATCACATTGTTTATGAAACAAACTCATGAGACACAGTTGCATTTCAGCTACTGCCCTTAAATTTAGTTGGCTATCACGTTTTTAAAAATATATGAGCTTGGGATCCCTGGGCGGCGCAGCGGTTTAGCGCCTGCCTTTGGCCCAGGGCGCGATACTGGAGACCCGGGATCGAATCCTACGTCGGGCTCCCGGTGCATGGAGCCTGCTTCTCCCTCTGCCTATGTCTCTGCCTCTCTCTCTCTCTCTCTCTCTCTCTCTCTCTCTCCCTCTGTGTGACTACCATAAATAAATAAAAATTTAAAAAAATTAAAAAATATATGAGCTTATTACTATAATCATTCTTAAAAGAGATATTAATTAGTAATTTGATTAATATTTTTCTCACATTTCTCTGAGCAGGTAAAGAATGAGATTTAAATTAAAAAAAAAAACCTCTGACTTCTATAACTTTTAAAAAATACTCTATATTATGTGATAGGTAATAGTGGTTTAAATGACTGTAAAAAACTGTAACTTGTGCACTCTTCAAAAATATAATGAGTATATCAGCGTTTGAAATTCAGGAATCTCTAACTCCCTACATAATCAGTTTTATCAATCAATTATGGTTCCATGCTTAGTTCAAGTGAAATTACAGTCAGGAAGATATTTAAA
This sequence comes from Canis lupus dingo, assembly GCF_003254725.2. Taxonomy (NCBI): domain Eukaryota; kingdom Metazoa; phylum Chordata; class Mammalia; order Carnivora; family Canidae; genus Canis; species Canis lupus. The sequence goes on from NC_064276.1 coordinate 28,867,265, forward strand.
AGGTGATTAAAAGATGTATGTCTAAACAATATTTTGAAAGTTAAGAATTGTCACATTGTGTATAACATTGTAAAGGTAAGGTGATTAAAAAACAAACAAAAAATCTGGCAGGTAAAATACAACTCACATTCAGTAAAATATTATTCCACAGCTTGAGTCTGCTTTCAATAATAATGAACAAATACACATTATTCAGTTTGTTCTTTCCTTTTTTAAAGTCTGGTAATCAGAAAAGGGAATTCTCAAGCCTAACAATGGTTGCATAAAATATTTAAATGTTTCTTAAGAAAAGTCCATTGCATTAGCATTTCTCATCTATTAAAGATTTATGTTAATAACTGGTAAAGTCTCACAGAGGATCATGATAAATTCAAGAAAACCAATATTGAGAACTTTTTCTCACAATGACATAATGTAAATGATATAAATGGTGCTACATTGGCATTTATACAATATCAAAATGAATAATAAATAATGCAGCAGCTGAGGGAAAATATTGTCAGTTCTGGTGCGCAATGTATGTTTGTATTACTAGAAGCCAAGTTGTTTTAAATGCTATAGCTTTAAGATGATTATAAATAATCATAATATCACTATAGAAAAGCAATGTTTTAATACAGAAGTTATACATTTTAATAAAGGAATATTAAATAGTTAGACCTACATTGAATTGCAGAAAAGAAGCTAGTAGAGACCCCTTGGTGGCTCAGTGGTTGAGCATCTGCCTTCGGTTCAGCGTGTGATCCCAGGATCCTGGGATCAAATCCTTATCAGGCTCCCTGTGAGGAGCCTGCTACTCCCCCTGTCTCTCTCTCATGTATCTATGTCTTTCATGAACAAATAAATAAAATCTTTTTTAAAAAAAGAAACTGGTAGAAATGATCTAGCTCTTACATTTTAGAAACTAATGTCTTCATAGAGATGTGGATTTGTTTTCTGAGACTGTCTTCAATTATCACAAACTTGGTGGCTTAAAACAACAGAAATGTATTTTCTGAGTTCTGGGTGCTGCAAGTCTCAAGTTAGGTGTTGGCAGAGTCACACTCACTGCAGGGATTCCATGGGAGAGTCCTTTCCGTGTCTCTCCTAGTTTTTGGTGGTTTCTTTGTCATTCTTGGACTTGAGACTACATCATTTCAGTGTCTGCCTCAGTTCTCGTTATATTGGCCACATGGCTGGACAAGGCAACTTGGACATCTCATAAGAAAGGATTAGTAAATTGAAAGTCAGTTTCATTGAAATCATTAAAGCTGAAGCACAGAAAGGAAAAAAAGAAGTCAAAGAAATTTAATAATCAATGGGACTAACACATGTAATTTCAATCTCAAAAAGAGAAAAGTTAGAAAATGAATTGAGCAAATATATTTGAAGAAATATGGCTGAAATTTTTCCAAAGTCAATCAAATAATACCAATAGATTTTTAAAGTAGTTTTGGTGTTTTCTGTGATTTTGTATTGTAGGCAGACATGTTGCCTGCCTTCAATACATACTCTTTCTTCAAAGATGTTTGCATAGTTAACCGCCTTAGAAAATAGGCAGAAGTGCCTTTCTCCAAAGCAAAGGGCAGGTTTGTTCATTTGTTTTTTCCGTTGCCTATTGCAATAAAGATAATATCCTCCTACAATGCAAAGAACAGATGTTTTCAGATGTTTTCATTGCCCATTATAAAAGATTCAGATTCCCGAAGCTCAAGGTTTGTCTTCTGTCCTGGAGCCTACTGTACATACAAGCATTTCCCCACTGGGTACCGTGTTTTGCTGTGAGTCATAAAGTCCCTTGTTTCTTATTGTGGCAGGCTAATGTGTTAGTTGTGAGTACAACAAAATCTTAAACTCTTCATTTCTTTACAGAAATCAAAATTCCAGAATCTATAATCTGACTGAGAAGTGGGAGAGAAGGGCACAAAGATGGAAAGAAGGGGAAAGGAAAAGAAAAGAAGATGAAAAGTCATAACAGATAACATTAATGTTGAAACTAGGAAAGACTGAACATCATATATCCAAGAAGCACTTGTTAGGTACCAAATACTTTGACTCAGATTAAGACTCGATCTTTATTAATTGCACATCAGAATCCTGTGTTCACTTTTATGTGTTTTGATTTGGGGAAGATATGAAAAAAATGACAGGACTTAAATGATGTAAGATTGTTTTATGAAAAGTAGTTGAAAGACTAAATGCATGTACTTTGGAGAAGAGAAGAATGAGAAGAGATATAATAAAGGCCTATCAATGTTCAAGGATCGTCCTACAACTAGGAAAGGTAATAGAAAGTATTCTGTCCCCCTGGATAAGAATGGGATAAATAAGTTAGAACTGAAGACATACTTGAATTTACCACAGACATTTTTGATAAATAAAGCTGCATAATGATGGAATAAACTGTCCTGGAATATAACAAGTTCTTTTTTTATAAATAACAGCCATTTATCTGCCTGAATTCTACCTTGAAGTCTGAGACTACACTCATGCATGAATCATTAAACATAATACCACCAAGCCAACATCTGTAAAACAAATAAGCTTAAGAAAGTGATCTCTGAGTCACTTGCATCTCTAAACCACTCTGAATTTCCAGAAACATAGAGAAACAAAGGTGATAATTAAAAATCAACTTGAGATATCAATTTTCTATGTCAGAAAATTAGAATTTAGACACTAGGCTTATATATCAAAAATAGAAATGATGTCAAAAGATGTTCTATTCTTTCTTTTTTAAATATGTTCATTAAACTGGTTTCACTTTTTAAAATAGGTGAAATAATTATTACTCCCCATAGTTCTGCATTATTTATTATACTTTGAAGGAACTTCAAAGGTACAATTATCTGAACTAGACTACGTGTTGGACAGTAGCATTCAGGAATTAGGACATGACCATGGATGAAGGGAGCAGAAGAACCAGAAGTTTGGACTGCCAAGTTTGCTTTCTCCTGAGAGAATGAAGGCATCAGAATATTAACTGTGGCATAAGGAATTCCAGGGAACAAATTTCTCAGTGAATAGTTAGAAAGAAAATTTATCTTTCATCTTTTATTCCTCTAATCTCAAGAAAGAAAACAGAATTGATGTGAAACTTATTTGTTGGCTTGATTTTTGTCATGGCTCTGCTAATGTAGGATTCTATCAGGAAAATCCTTTCACTGCAGCCAAGGGAAGTGTCTGTACCTTATTAGACAGGGAAGTAAAACATGATTATTCTAACCCTCCTTTGTATTATGATCTTAAAAATACAAACAGATAAAATAATCTTGTTTATATTGCAAGAGATTTGACCATTGAAAAATGCTAATTCAGACAGTATTGGAGAGTTTTCTGATTATTTGGTTTCATGACTTCTATTTTATTATTGTTATTTTAAATCTAACTTGCCATGTTAATTATATTCAGAAGAAGGCATTTGAATATTCTCAGCATGAGCTTGTATTACTAAAAATAAATATCACTTTAAATTACAACGTTTGACAGTCTATACCCATCAGCAGAATAAAGAACAGAAAAATGTCTCATAAAGCCTCAGTTTTGTTACAAAGTTAAATGTACCCTGAATTTAAGAGCTTTAGAAATAGAAAATTAGATTTTTTAAGCCAATAAAGATGTGACCTCTCTAACATAAATTGAGCAATTATGCATGCTTGTAAATAATTTCCTACAAAATAAACTATTATATTTTATCTCAAACTCCTGGGCATGACTCCTAACTCTGGGAAATGAACAAGGAGTAGTGGAAGGGGAGGGGGGCGGGGGATGGGGTGACTGGGTGACGGGCACTGAGAGGAGGCACTTAATGGGACGAGTACAGGGTGTTATACTATATGTTGGCATATTGAACTCCAATAAAAATATACAAAAAATAAAAATAATAAAAATCAAACTCTTGGGCATAGCCAACTGTGGCATTAGCCACATGAGCTATAGGTAAACATACACACACACACACACACAGATGTAAATATTTCTTCATTAAAGACACATCTAAAATCCATAAAAATAAAATTTCAATAACTTTAAAAATAAAAAAGGGAAGGAAATATAAAGGAAGCCAAGCAATGGGCAAAATTAAATTGAAAGTTTAATAAACTTGAGAAATATCAACACATGTTGTCAAAGATGCCTGCTCCAAGTAGGAGCAATAGCAATAGCATAGGACAATGTGGTGTCTCAAACTACAGGATCAGAGCAAACAGCATAAAATCCTAGTAAATGGATTATTTCAACCAAGGAAGAGTCATAAAATAGATGTCATTCTGACATATAGTCTTTCAACATAAAATAAGGAATACTCAGACAAATTCTCTGATTTTATGGAACGTACATTCTATTGAGTAGATCAAAAGCAAAAGCAAAATAAAGAAATAAGCACACTTACTAACAAAACACCACCTAGATAAATTCTTTTAAGATGCTGTAAGCAGGATAAGGAGATAGAGCATGATATTGGAATCAGGGAAGGCCTCTCTGAGAAAGTGACTTCTGTGCAGAGATACAAAAGAATTGAATGGGCAATCACATAAAATACATGTAGTAGGCATGTTCCAGGAAATGAGAATGATGGATACCAAAGTGGGAGTAAAAATGTTTTAGAAAGATCATGAGATGGCAGGGAACAGAGCACCCAGAGTTCCTTGACTATGGGGAATGTGTTAGAAGATGAAATTGAAGAGAACACTATGCATAACGGATAATACAGGACTTTCTATTTATTGGGAATGCTATTCTAAATAGCTGGAAGATCACTAGAGGCTTAAGTGACGTGCATGAGAGAGAGGGCCTGAATGAACTTACATTTTAAAATGATCACTAGATGCAGGATAATAACGGGCAAGAAAAGATTCATTAAGAGGCTGTGGCATTAATTCTCATGAGATATGGTGGAGGATTGGCCTACGAGGTAATAAAAAGTAGTCCAGTTCTGGAATTAATTTTGATAGCTGTGACAGGGTTTGATGGTGTTTTGCATATGGAATGTGAAGGAATGTGAAGGAATCCACAATGGCTGCCAGTTTTTTAGATCTGAATAAATTGGTCATGGCAATTACTAATCAGTAAACACTAAAAGAAGCAAATTTGGAAGAGGAGACCAGGATTTTGATTTTGGACATACTGGGTGTGAGATACCTATGAGACATTCAAGAGAAGACAGAAAACAAAGACTTTGAAACCTGAGTGTGTACAATGAAGGGAAAATGACACTGCTGAAGATATCAGTTTGGGAATCATCAGAATACACATGGTATTTAAGGCCATGTAGCTGGATGAGATCTGCTACAGAATGAATTAAAATAAAAAGAGAAGCAATTCCAGCAACATTCCAACAAAGATGACTCAATAGAAATAGTGAAGTAGGAAGAAAACCAGGGGAGTCTGGTTTCACCAGAAGCAAAAGTAGAGAATTCCTAGCAAAAAGGAAGGTGATTGATTGTGCCAAGTGATTTTGAGAGATTGAAAAGAAACTATTTAATCTGACAACAACAAAAAAATCATTTGTGATATTCATATGCATTGGTTTAGAAAAATTATAGGAGTGGAGGTCTGGAAGGAGAAAAATAGATAGGAGGAAGCCTACATTCTCCCTAATAATGGAATCATTATCAACTCAAAATAGCCAGTGAACCATTGAAGCATCCTCTACTCAAATGACTATAGTCATTCTTCCTGAACTCTATCCTAGGCTAAATTTTCTGATATGCTCAGATTCCCAGGTTCATTCAATGGATATTCAGACTCAAATCCCATCAAATGTTAAACACTTTTCCAGATGCTTTATAAGGCCATTTCAGAAATAATGACTGAATAGAATAAAAATAGAATCACATGAAAAGTTCTAAAATTGCAGGTTCCTAGACTCCACCAAGATAGATTTGGCTTCAATTGGCCTGCAAATAGGGGCAGGTACTGGCAATTTTAACAAATTTCTGGAGAATACATTTAGAGAGTCACTGTTGTGAATCACAGTAAGAACGTAAAGGTGAGGGAGGGATAAGAACGAGATTTATTAAATGCTGTGTGTCTAGCATTGTGCTAGATGCCATAAATATTTATATTCAATTCTACATATGAAAAAAAACAGGACATATTTGAGAATTTAAGCAACACTTCTCAAAACCTAAGGGCTTCTTAAGCCCATAAAACTTAAAAATATCTGAAGCTATAAACTCCATCTTACATATTAACCTTGGTTCACATCTTCACTTTCATTATTTCTGTTTGTACTAAACTTCACAGCAGTCTTCCTCCTCTTTTTCTTTTGGCCTGAAGCACAGATAAATCCTCTAGTCCATATGCCAGATACACATGTGGTGAAGGCTTTATGAGGAATATTATACTAAATTAAAATAAACAAACAAAAAATACGACATTGTATTTGTACCAATCTGCTATTGCTCTGCTGTTGGCAGCTTTTTAAAAATGCCCACGTTGTAATATAAAACAGTCATTTGAAACCAACTATTCAATTAAGCTCCTTTTCTTGAGAAATATCAGCATTCATTGCCTTTTCAAACTCAGCTGGTTATGAACAAAAGATGGTCAAAGTTAGACTAAAGTCTTCTGCATTGCTCTTCTCTCTGATTTTCAAACCTTTGACTATAAGGTTGCTCATATACCTCACTGAATTCTCAGTACAATGTTTAAGACTATTTGCAAAAACATTATTATTGCAATAAATAAATATTTATAAGTAAAGCCAAGGAGAAAAAGGAAGCAAGGTAAAATATGGGGGATATTGAAACATTAAATACATGCTGTTAATTCCAATGCACTTGCTTGAAGAGTGTAACTTGCTTAGCTCTCAGCTTTTCAGCAACCAATGCAAACAGTAGAACGTTACCACTTTTTAAATTTAAGATAACTTAAGATAAAAGCAGACCATATGATCCATAGAAGAATCATACACTTAGCCCTAAGATGAGAGAGAAATTTGTCCCAAGAACTCATGTGGTAAACACTCTGTAATATAGCAAACAATTTGAACTGAACTGTTAAAGTGGGTTCAAAAATGCATTTACAGGTTTCTTTCTGGTAAGGCAGACTGAGGGCACCAAGCCAAAGAAATTTGGTAAAATTGATTCTAGGGTGACTAACACAATACAGAAAATAATCTTGTATTTTTTTTCCTTAATTGAATTCTAAATTTACTTCTTATATTATAGTAGTGTTGAATGTCAGAATAACCATGATTAAATGCCATCTGCACCTCAGTTAAGACATGGAATTCCAAGGCCAGACTTATAAACATGCACTCTGTGAACCAATGAGAACAATATCAGGAGCAGTGTTAAAATCACTCAAACTATCTGTAATTGTATTTGGTTTTCAGAATCATTTCATCATTCCATCTAGCTAAAGAGAAAATATCCCTACCTGTTTTAGGTAGTTCTTGGGTAGGGCATCTGTAGCAAAGGACAGATAAACAAGAGAAACCCATACAAATTCACTTTATAGGGATCCCTGGGTGGCGCAGCGGTTTGGCGCCTGCCTTTGGCCCAGGGCGCGATCCTGGAGACCCGGGATCAAATCCCACGTCCGGGCTTCCGGTGCATGGAGCCTGCTTCTCCCTCTGCCTGTGTCTCTGCCTCTCTCTCTCTCTCTCTGTGAGACTATCATAAATAAATAAAAAATTAAAAAAAAATTCACTTTATATTATGTTTAATGTAAATTGGGGAAACCTCATAAGGAAAGAAAGACAACTTTGAACCAAAAAATTCTGATTCCAGGTTTTATGAAGAATGGAATGTCATGGAAAAATGTAAACCTGAAATATTCATATACCAAGGTGCCATATTTTTAGATAATGTGTTTTAAACCCTATCACATACATTTTGAACCCCATTTTACTAAGATTAGTTTTCCATATATAGTATAGAGTTATTTTTTATTTGTAGCATTAGGGGATTTTTCTTGTTCAGAAACACAAAAATAATTTAAAAAATTAAATATTTAAATGTTTTCAAAGATAGTAAAATTTTATAAACTTCTACATGTATGTGTGTAAATATATATAAAATGTATATATTTTGCATAATGTTTTCAATTGTGTACTTCACAGTAGAAAATTAATAGGCATTAGCAAAAAGGTATAAAATAAAATAATTAAAATATATCATGTAGAATATACATTTTAAGTAATTTTAGAATTTCATAAATATTTGAAATTTTTACAACTTCATATATCTGTTATTCTGTAATTTTTTAAAAGATTTTATTACTTATTTATTCATGAGAGACACAAAAAATAGTGTCAGAGACATAGGCAGAGGAAGAAGCAGGCTCTCCACAGAGAGCCAGATGTGGGACTTGATCCCAGAACCCTGGGATCAGACCCAGAGCCAAAGGCAGAGGCTCAACCATTGAGCAACCCAGGCATCCCTTCTGTATTTTCTTCAGGTTACCTTTATGGGCTCCATGATACACCTGTGAGTTCTGATATGTGAGAGTATCAGAGGTATCATTCACAAGTGGGAATTAAATACTCTATTGTATTACCTATTCAATGTTAATTGGCTATAAAATCTGCATTATAAGAAGTAATTGCACTAGATTTGCAGCCTGAAAATAAAGTTATGAAATTTTTACCCCGTATAATTGTATGGTTTTTCTGTATTATTTTGCTTTTTATTATATCTTTGAGTGTGACAAATATCTGCATTCAAGTGACCAATTATAGAATGCAATTACTTGAAGACGAACAAATCAAAATAGAAAATTTACTGATATCTTTCTCTACTATCTTATTTTCCTAAATGTTTAAATATGTAATAGTGGTAGGCTATGTTAGAAATATATTTAAGCAGTTTACCACTTTTATTTTCCCTGAGAGTTTTTAAATTAGAAATGTTTTCCAAGTACCTAACTGTAATTTAAACACTTTCAAACAGTATATATTTAGATGTATAGACTTTTTAAATAATACTTAGATTCAGGTTTTCCTCATATGCAAAGATATTTTTAAAATAATTAATAATAACAATTAAATTACCAATTTCCTTTTTCTATTTGGCCAAGTATATACTCAAAATTAACTTAAAAATTGTTTCAGTGTATTTTTAAGAAGTTATACTTTCTGCATAGAATAACAGGAGTGTGGCTATTGATCCATGACAATGTGTGCCCAATTATGGTTGTGCTCTCCAATTTAAGCATAGCATCAGTTAAGACCAGAATTCTATGAGACTTGCAAAGTGTTCATCAGAATAACTCTGGCAGAACTTAAAGTTAGGTTTGAGCTAGGAAAAAGAATAAATTACTATCCTTGTTTTGAATATTGGTCTTCCAAAGGTGAAAATCGAATAATGAGAAAAAAACAGAATAATGCTAATGAAAGACATACTCTGTAAAGAGGACGGGACAAATTTCATTAATTGTTCCCCTTGTCTAAAAGAAAAACGTGTAAGAAAGAGGGATACAGTCATCAGACACCTAAAAGCAAGGGGTTAAAAATAAGAACATGTTTAGAAAATAGTGAAGGTTTTAGACAAATACTATCAAGGGAAAAATTCAAGAAACAAATTAAATTAAATATTCTAAACACTGGAAAGTTTGCAGAACATACTGGTAAATTATGTGTGTATATTTATAAATATGTAAATTTATGAATATAGAAATACATGTTTATATAAGATTTTAAAAATCTTTATATTTGCTCTCCTTAAAAAATTATAGACCTTAAGCACTCTTATGAAGTTTATGTATTCACAATTAACAAAGATTTGAAAAGTAATGTAAAATGTAAGTGAAACATAATAGATGTTTCCAGGATAAAATTAATGATATTATTTGAAATTTTTTCCTTATTAATCTAAATCACCATGGCTGACTCATTACCCTTAAGATTAAACAACATTGGTAAACATAGAGAGGTAGCTCCATTATAAATTAGTAGAATAGATATAAAATTAAAGTATAAATTACCTAAGCCATTTTCCCGGGATTTTCTAAACTTATAAAATCTGAATTTTCCATGATTTATTTAACAGCTTACAATATTTAGTATACAATTTCACTTGGATTCTGGGTTAGCTGAAATATAGGATTATAGATATTGTCAGTTAACAGAGTAAAAAACCAGAGCTGTGGCATGAAATATCCATGGTCACTAATATTGGAAGTGATTAATACATTACTGGCATGTGATATGGGCCCAAAGAATAAGGATTCATGTAGACGTAGAGAAATTTCTTGGGCCAGTAGTTTTCAGAGTCTTCCTAGCTGAACACATGTGATTTCCAACAGTAGAGTCACCAAAGGTCATGACTTCTCAGTATTTGAAACACTATAGCTGAGCAAATGTCTTGTTGCTGATTACGTGCCAAGCTGTCACTCACTCTTATAGTATCCACTTTGTAGTAGAAATAACTTGACCTCCATTCTCAGGAAAATTGTCACTGAGTTTTAATAAACGTCTCTAAAGCACATGAAGTCTACTTGCTTTCAGATTGGCAGATAATCTACTTTTTATTCAACTTTCATTTTCCTCAATAATAATTGTCAAGTAGTCATTGGGAATAAATTTATAGTCTAAGATTCTAAGATAATCTGAGCCTAGCAATAAAGACCCTGTATGTACATTCAACTGCTTCTCTTTCTCTTTCTTTAAGATTTATTAATTTTTATTTTGAGAGAGTGAGAGCACAAGCAGAAGAGACAGAGGGTGAGGGAGAGAGAATCTCAGGCAGTCTCCTTGCTGAGCACAGAGACCAATGTGGTGCCACTATCCCAGGACCCTGAGATCATGACCTGAACTGAAACCAAGAGTCAGGCACTTAACTGACTGCACCACGCAGGAGTCACATTCAACTGCTCTTCTAAAAGTAAGATTTGTAATTCTCCTTTTAGGTGAAGTTTTTCCTGTTTTGGGGATCAAGGTAATGTTGGCCTCATAAAAAGAGTTTCAAAGCTTTCCTTCCATTTCTATTCTTTGAAACAGCTTCAAAAGAATCAGTATGAATTGTTTAAATATTTGGTAGAATTCCTCTGGGAAGCCAACTGGCCTCGGACTCTTGTTTAGTGGGAGATTTCTGATGACTGCTTCAATTTTCTTGATGATTATGGGTGTGTTCAGGTTTTCCATTTCCTCCTGTTTCAGTTTTGGTAGTTTATACATCTCTAGGAATGCATCCATGTCTTCCAGATGGCCTAGTTTGCTGGTAGATGGTTGCTCATAATATTTTGTTATAATTGTATTTATTCAGTGTTGTTTGTGCACTCTCCACTTTCAGTTTTGATTTTGTTTATTTGAGTCCTTTCTCTTTTTGATAAGTCTGGCCAGGAATTTATCTATCTTCTAATTCTTTCAAAGAACTATCTCTTAGTTTCATTGATCTGCTCTACTATTCTTTTGGTTTCTATTTCATTGATTTCTACTCTACTCTTTATTAATTCTCTTCTCCTCCTGGGTTTAGGCTCTATTTGCTCTTCTTTCTCCAGTTCCTTTAGGTGTAATATTAGTTTGTGTATTCAAGACCTTTCTTATTTCTTGAAAAAGGCTTGCATTGCTATATACTTCTCTCTTAGGACTGCCTTTGCTGCATCCCAAAGGTTTCAAACAGTTGTGTTTTCATTTTCATTTGTTTCCATGATTTTTAAAAAATTCTTCTTTAATTTCCTGGTTGGCCCATTCATTTTTTAGTAGGAGGCTCATTAGCCTCTATGTATTTGAGTTTTTTCCAAATTTTTTCTTACATTTGAGTTCAAATTTCAAAATTCAAAGCATTTTGTATGAAAATATGCAGGGAATGATCCTAGTTTTTTGGTACCAATTGAGACCTGATTTGTGATCCAATATGTGATCTACTCTGGAGAAAGTTTCATGTGCACTTAAGAAGACTGTACATTCTGTTACATTAGGATGGAATGCTCTGAACATATCTGTGAAGTCTAATTTGTCCAGTTTGTTATTCAAAGCCCTTGTTTCCTTATTGATCTTCTAATTAGATGAGCTGTCCATTGCAGTTAGTGGGGTGTTAAAGTCCCCTACTATTATTGTATTATTATTGATGCACTTTTAAAATTTTGTTATCAATTGGTTTATATACTTGGCTGCTCCCATGTTAGAGGAATAAATATTTACAATTGTTAGATCTCCTTGTTGAATAGACCATTCAATTATGATATAGTGTCCTTCCTCATCTCTTATTTGATTTAAAATCTAATTTGTTGACATAAGGATTGCCACCCCAGCTTTATTTTGATGCATTAGCATGAAAAATGGTTTTCCACATCCTCCCTTTAAATCTGGAGGTGTATTTAGGTCTAAAATAAGTCTCTGAAAGAGACTTATGGATGGGTCTTGCTTTTTTTTAATTTTTTTTTATTTATCTGTTTATGATAGTCACAGACAGAGAGAGAGAGAGAGAGAGAGAGGCAGAGATATAGGCAGAGGGAGAAGCAGGCTCATGCACTGGGAGCCCGACGTGGGACTCGATCCCGGGTCTCCAGGATCACGCCCTGGGGCAAAGGCAGGCGCTAAACTGCTGCGCCACCCAGGGATCCTGGGTCTTGCTTTTTTATCCAATCTGATACCCTGTGTCTTTTCGTTGGGGCATTTAGCCCATTTACATTCAGAGTAATTATTGAAAGATATGAATTTAGAGCCATTGACTTTTGCTCAAGTAAACTTAACATTTAAAAAATTTAAAAATAAATAAAAATAAGATTTGCTTAATGTTTCATATTTAACATAGTTATGTACACTGTCCTATGGTAAAAGATATTCTCACTCAGAAATAAGCAGAAAATAGAACATTTTAATTGCAAATTTATTTTACCATATCTTTGCTGGTTTATCTAACTAAAAAATTATTGCTATGACTTGCATATCTTGAGAAATTATGCCTTGGATAAAATATTTCTGCAAAGAAAATTTCAGCCCAAAGATTTCATATATGGAATATACACTTAATAAGGCATTATCCCTGAAAGATCAAATTAAGTGTTTCATAGTGTTTCATAATGTTATTAATGCACAAAATACTTCACCTTACTAGGAAGAATGATAGATGTTGGGTGACAGAAAGTGGAGGGTTTAGTGCTTTTTTTCTTAATATTTATCTTTGAATTAGACTAATTATGTAATAACACCAAAAGGCTACTTAAATAATGAATATACTTGCTATGATGAACACTGGGTATTATATGTAAGTGTTAAATCACTACATTATATCCCTGAAGCTAATGTTACACTGTATGTTAACTAACTAGAATAGAAATAAAAACTTAAAAATAAAAAATCCCTTAAATAAAAAATAGATGTATATTAGTATGATAAATTGTCATAAGCATAGTAGTTCACAATAAGAAAACTAATGTGTTTTTCAATATATCATGTCTAAAGGAGCTAGAATTATAGTTTTTAATCATACTATACTCTGAAAACTCAATATTACCATTACAAAGGAAAGTAAATCTAAATTTTAGAATAAGTGATCTTAGAGTCTTTTTCTACTGGGCAATATCTACTGTGTCATTTAAATCATGGTGGATATATTCTATTCAGAAAATGGGGAAATACTCTTTATTATTTTTTTTCATTTCTGTTGTTGTTGTTATTCTTATTATTTTCATGGGGATCATTTCCTGATTCTTCATTCTTCTTCCTGAAGTATCTTACTTTTATGACTCCCGATATTTTCAATAGCCATCAACCAATCCACTAAATTGGAAATTGAAATTTCATACATAGTGCAGAGTATGAAACCAGTGATTACAAACATGCTCATAATAGGTATGAATGAATTTTTAATTTAAAACATTTTTTGAAATTTATTTTAATTTATTTTATTTTAAAAATTAATTTATATTTTATATTGATTTGGGTGAATCATGTATCAGTGAAGTTTCTACCAAATAATAAAAATAACAAGTTACAGGTTTTTTTTTTTTAAGTATGTAGTCACTTTTTGATCTTTGAGTCCCAGTTTCATAACTGGAATCATGGACTAGCCATGTAAATAAGTGCTAGACCTAGGTAGTGATTCCATTACATCAAGATGGCAACAGCAGAAAGTTGTCCTTGTCAAAAATTATTTCATTGCATTCCAACTCAATGGGGAAGGTTTTGCTACCACTGTCAGTCATCTTTGATTCCAATTGCCTACTAAATTTTATAATAATGAATAATTCTAGAGTCTTTCACTACTGGGCAATATCTGCTGTGTCATCTACTGACTGAACTCTTTTGGACCTACTTGTCTTTATTTTATCTTAACCCCAACATATCTTTTCTAGATTCTTTCTAAACATGTTATGTCAAGCTTTCTATAATAAACCTGCTCAAATCTAGAAAGGGTTTACTATTTCCAGTTTCCCCAAACTCTTTTTGCTATCCTTGAAATGATGATATTAATGTCGAAATCAGGTATTTTCAAATTTAATAAAGTTTTATGTATAAATGTTTATTCATTAAAATTATTCGGTTGCTATTAATACACATTTTTCAAAATGTATTTCTTGAAACTCTGAATATATTATGCCTATCTCTTCATTACAGGGAACATGCAAAATATAGAAAAGACTAAGGTATTTGTTTTAGAAACAAACTTGAAAAAAGATGAAACAACCAAGCCTCAAATTAGTAATGAATAATTTCACAGTGTCGGGCTTTCTGTGTTCAAGATATTGCTTGAAGTTGCTTGAAACTAATATCTTTTAGCATATTTTCTATAATTTGAAAAGAGGATGGTAGAGTAGCATAAAATGAGAAAATAATCTAATACTCATATATGAGTATATTTGTATCAAAATCAGGAAAACATACCAATAACTTTTACATCATTATTTCTATAATCTGTAACATGATGTTAGCTAGTATTTATAACTTCCTTCTTCCATTACCTATTTCATAGTCCCTTTGTCTTTAGAAAGTAACTTGACTGGTCTTTGTTCCTTGCATGGTGAGGTGACCCAAGTGTTAATCTCCTGAAGTATCTAACCTATTGCAGTCTTTATTGTATTGAGAAGTTTCACTTGTGTATTGATTTTTATCTCATGGCCTCAGTGTATTAAGCGGTGATCCATGGAGTTTCCTGCATTCTTTACATACTTTTCTTTAGTTGTGTCATATAGTGGCAATCAGGATCAATCAGCATTACTAGCATAGAAGCCCTCTTATTTGCCTGATGATTTGCTGGCTTGAAGATCTTCATGTACACAGAGGATAGGCTCAACTTCTAGATTATTATTTTTAAAAATATTTTATTTATTTGTTCATGAGAGACACACAGAGAGAGCAGAGGCATAAGCAGAGGGAGAAGTAGGCTCCTTACGGGGAGCCTGATGTTGGACTCGATCCCAGGACTCCATGATCAAGACCTGAGCCAAAGGCAAGCACTCAACCACTGAGCCACCCACGAGCCCCTCAATTTCTAGTTTAATGGAAAGATATCAGTATCCTTTGTTGGAAGCATTCCTTTCTGGAGAATAAAACCTCTAGCCTGAAATTTTGGTCATGGAAACAACAACAAAAAATTAAAAAATAAAAGTTCACCCTTAGATTTCTAGAGGTAATAGTGAACAGAACCATTTCTACTTTTACCCTTAGATTCCCAGACCCATGGATTGTGATTGTGCAACAAATAACATTTTCCCTTGGTATTTTATTTAGCACTTACAACTTGGAAAATATTACAGTAGTCTGGGAAGATGTGTTGCCATCCTGTGTGTGCTAACATTCAATCTTCCAAAGGCTATTCCACTATCATAAAAGGCCATCTTCTTAGTATGATGCTAAAATGGTTAATTTTATGTGTCAACTTGACTGGGCCATGGGGTTAGATAATTGGTTAAACATTATTCAGGATCTGTCTGTGAAGGTGTTTCTGGATGAGATTAACATTTGATTTAGTATGAGTAAAGCAGATTGCTCTTCTCAGTGTGGTTGGGCTTCTTTTAATTGGTTAGAAGCTCAGAGGGCAGCCCAGGTGGCTCAGCAGCTTAGCACCACCTTCAGCCCAGGGCCTGATCCTGGAAACCCAGGATGGAGTCCCACGTCAGCCTCCCTGCATGGAGCCTGCTTCTCCCCTCTGCCTGTGTTTCTACCTCTCTCTCTGTCTTTGTGTCTCTCATGAATAAAAAAAAAATAAAATATTAAAATAAATAAATAAATACATAAATACATAAATACATAAATCTTTTTAAAAAGGCTTAGATAGAATAAACAGGCTGAGTAAGGGAGAATTCAGTCTCTGTCTGACTCTCTTCAGGTAGACATCAGTCTTCTCATGATTTCTCTGAAATCTCATGATTTCCGACACAGATGAGGATGTAGACTCAGACTGAATCTTATACTACCTTAAATTCTCAAAAGATGAGAACTCTACCATTTTTCATTTGTTCCAATGTGAATTACTTCTTCAGAAGTAGGCGTAATGGTGAAGACATTCTGTACATCTGCAATGGTTGTTTCTCTAGGAGCACTGTAGTCTGGAAAAGAAAGCCAATTTATAGACTAAGTATTCCAGTGAGAGGTATTTTGAATTCCACAAAGTTTTGCCACTCCCTTGATGGAAATGATCTAACCTGCTACCCAATGTCTGACTGACCCGTCTTTAGGATGCTGTCATGTCCAACAACAGTATTGATATCTGCTGACTCAGCAGGGGTTGTAGCCAGAGAGCTTTAGCCCATGGAAAACTTCCATCCAAGCCATTTGATCTATTTCCTTTATGAACCCTGGACAAGGATGATATAGTTGGAAAAGGAACTGACTAATAATAAAAAAATAGAAAAGATAGGGAAAATTGTCCATGTGATTATTAAGATTCAAAATAAAGGTCTTCAATGTTGGGTAAAATCTGTACGTGCTCTTTGCCTAGCCCTATGGAGTTTCACAATAGGTATGCACAGCTTAGCATTCTGCAAAGATTGAAGATGACTCCTGTGCAAATTCCTGAGCTTTTTGTCTGCAGAGCTTCCTTCTTTCCTGTTCTCTCATTCACAAATTCTAGTACCTCAACTTACTTGAACTCTGACCTCTGTCTCTATAGTTTATTAGGGTATTCCTAAAAATGCTCACAGCACAAAAGTAAGGAAATGGTAGGGCTCACTTTGTTTCTTTTCTATAAAGAATTAAATATCATAGTCAGTATATATGTGTGTGTGTGTGTGTACACGTATATGTATGTATGGCATATCTGTGTATGCCGTATATATGTGTTATGCATTGTGTCTAGAAGTCCCAAACACCACACATTTTACATATTTTTTATCCCATTACATCCTGGTCATATTTTTATAGAAGTCAAGGTGATTAATTTTATGTAGCATAATACTTTATACTACAACGGAACTTAGTCACCTTTATAAAGGGATTAGATAGTGCCAAGACCTGTAAATTATTTACACTCAGTACAATTCATTAAAACCCTAAATGTTTGAATCCTTTCCCCTGGACATACTTCAAAAACAAAAGAAATCCATGTTAAACAGATATGGATGCCACAAAATAAGCAATACCTTAAAATAAAGCTGAAGGAGAGGTTGAATTCAATCTTGGATGATTATCATGACATGCATTTAAATATACCTCCTCATCACTGATTTTCAAATTGTCTTCCTAGTCTTACCATCCACCAAAATCCTGTATACTGCCTATGAAACAATGTGGATCTGTATCTTTTGCCATCTCTTTCTCTTGGAAAAATTAATGATGAAGTGATCTATTTAAAGTTCTGTCCCCTGCGAGAATTTCCTTTTACCACTGTCCTTTAGTGCCACCCATGGTAAGGCCTGTAATAAAACTACATGTGAACAAGACACAAATTACTTTCTCAAGTCATTTAATCACAGGGAAATCCATATGAAGCCAATGATCATGGTTGAGATAGAGGCAATCTAGCATCAGTAGGGATCACGGAAGCAGCCACCACTTGTTTGTGCAGCTCATGCATGTGTTCAGATCCTGCTTGAGGCCAGTTTTGTATACATAGTCCCCTCACATTTGTGTTTTCATTCTCTGTGGTTTTAGTTATCTGCAGTCGATGGTAGTCCAGAAGTAGATGATCCTCCCTTCGACGTATCATCAGAAGGTCAATCACAGCCTAAGGCTATGTCACAGGGCCTACATCGCTCACCTCACTCCATCTCATCACTTCACATCATCACAACAGGAAGAAAACTGGTAGAGTACATTAAGATATTTTGGAAGAGACTATATTCACACACTTTTATTAGAGCATATTGCTTTAATTGTTCTATTTTACTACTAGTTATTGTTGATAATCCCCTACTGAGCCTAATATATAAATTAAATTTTACCATAGGTATGTACGTATAGGTAAAAACATAGTATACATAGGGTTGGTACTGCATACCTTTTCATGAATCTACCTGGACTTTTGGAACATGTTTCCCAAAGATGAGGGAGGACTACTGTACATTACTTACTTCCCTTTGATGATGGAATGCTGCTGTGCATAACTATTTTTATGATTTGGTGGTCAGGCAACACCTAGTATGTTTTTGGTAGTTCTAATTTAATAGAAGCTTACCAGTCCATGGGCAAGAACTCATTCGTTACTAGAGGTCAGTGGCAAGCTGGAATCTATTTTACAAAAGGTGAACATTTGTCTACAGAGAAAGCTTATGCCACCAGAAATGCAATAAGGATTGCACCATGACTCACCTATAGGGACTAACAGAGGAAAAGTTAATGCAGTGTGATTTAGGGATCAGGCATTATCTGAAATTGTATATGATTATATTGGTAAATAATGCACAGTGTAGTTAGTGTCTTATCTTGCAAGGGATAGAATGCTTAGAAAGCAAAGAAATAGATACAAAGCAATGTTTTATCATCTCACTAAAGAGGTCAAGAGAATTGTGCCGTTAACTGCAACCTGAGCATATTTTAATACAATTAAGTTATAAATACGGACATATTTGTAAAAGCCAGTTCCTTTAGGATAAATAAAAAGATTGATGTTATTTGAACAAGCTTTGTGATGTAAGGTTATATTATGCAAAACTGAACAATAGTCCATCCAGCAGATTATCACTAAGAATACAAATAATATTTGCAGATTAAAATACAAAATGATACAATTTCAATATGTAAATTTCATTTTGGTACATTTTGGTATGGCAGGCAAAAGCAAATTTATCTGAAGGATATATATTCTTCAGTGCTAATATACATTTCTGCTTACTCTAATGTGGTATATTTGACAAGATAATCCATATATTTCTATAATAGCATAGTATTATTGGTTTCATGTTACACTGTGATATTATAAAAACTTTATTATTGCAGCTGAAAAATACATATGATATTATTTATTTTTTATTTTATTTTAAAAATAAAAACATGTTTAGATTTAATTAATGCATGATCTTTCCTAGAAGAATTAAAAAGATACTGTAAAATTTATCTTTTTTGAAATAAAAGATGCAGAACCAAATGCCATATAGGTCTATTATATTAGAACCTAATCTGAAATGTGTATCATGTCTACATACATCCAGTCACATTAATAAAAAGTGGTTATTTCAGATTATTTTTCAATTTCTGTGCCTATAATTGTTGCATTAAAAAAAAGCAGATTTCTAAGCACATTAGAGGAAGATATTATTTAAAATAATATGTATGCATATTACATTTAAGAAAGGTCCTAAATTATTTTAAATTTAGGATAAAGTAATCCTCTCTTATCTAGGTCTTTTTTTTTTTTTTATGCAAACACATGAGGGTTTATTTACAAGCTCGAGCTTGGGTCCAAGTGTACCCGTGTACCCGACACAGCAGAGCAGGGACTTGGACCTTGAGGTGGGTTTCAGCTTAGTTTTAAGGACTGGTCTAGGGGACCTCCAGAAGGAGGGGAGCAATTCCTCAAATTCTGTTTACTTTTGATATGGGGCCTTCAAGGGCATTGAGTTCTGTTCTTATTCTATTAGGGGCTTCCTGCCACTGGCTTGGGCTCTGTTCTCATTCTAATAGAGGCTTCCTGCCCTTGGCTTGGGTTCTGTTTTTATTCTAATATGGGGCTTTCCAGCTCTTATTCACAGGGGCCTGGGATGGCTGTACTTGTGATAACCCTGAACTTAAAGTCGAATGGCCTTAATTTTCTCGGCCTCCACATTTCCCCCTCTCAGAGGAACCTAAGGAAGGACCCAATCATGGGTCCAGGTTGCTCTCAGAGTGAGCCAGGGGGAATGATTAAACCAGGATTCTAACTAACCTTGTTGCTGTTCTCGCTCCCATTTACATTCCAGCAAAGAAGCAACATCCTACATTAAGGCAGCACATAACACCCCCAACTCTTTGTTGTAAGAAGACTAAGTCTAATCCCCTTCTATTTTGAAAGACAACCTCAGACTCTTGGAGGTGGGAAATAAGTGAGAATGGTGCAGTCTTAGCTTTAGGGGATTGTCCTTGTCCAGTTGGCTTTTCCATTCTGGAACAAAGTCCTTGAGAACGGCGTGTGGGTCAGCTGGCCGGACGTGGGTGTAGTGGGCCCAGGGAGTAATCCCATGGACCTTGAGAGCAGTGGGAGTGGTCAGGATCATGATGTAGGGCACCTTCCAACGAGGTTGAAGCGTCTGGTGTTGGTATCTCCGCACCTACACCTGGCCGATATCGATGGGGGTTCGGGGGTGGCCCAGTCTCATAGAGGGCCCTCAGCTTAGGCCACACCTTAGAGACAAATCCTGGGCCGTTGTCTGATCCAATTTTAACAGGAAAACCATACCTCGGCAAGAGGTCTTCCAGCAGTTTCTTGGTCACGGTCTGTGCTGTTTCATGTTTGGTGGGAAATGCCTCTGTCCATCCTGAAAAAGTATCTACAAACACTAGTAAATACCTGTATCCGTATTTTCCAGGTTTTATCTCAGTGAAGTCCACTTCCTGGTAGGCTCCTGGGAGGTCCCCTCGGAGCCGGGTTAGATCCATGGGCGGTGGCATTAGTTAACTGGCAGGGGTGGCAGCTTGCCACAATCTGCTCCATCTTTGCTCCAGAGCCTTTAATAGTGATTTTGGCATGTCATATGAGGTCTTCCATCTTCCTTGTTCCCATGTGAGTACTCCGATGCATTCTGGATAGGACTCGCCATCCTAGTTCCTCTGGCAGGATGATAGTGGAGTCTGAGGCCCTCCACCAGCCACGCAAGCACTGGGTCATGGGCAAGCATTTGATCCAGTGTAAATCAGCATCAGTATAGTTGGGAGTGTTGGGCAGGGTCGGTGCCCCCATCGGGTCTCTGTTTTCATGGTTACAGCTGCCCCCACTATCCGATTCCTTCTCAGATGAAACTGCTGCCATCCGTGTACCAGTGGCATCCGCATTCTGTAGTGGCTCGTCCTGGAGATCAACTCTGATTTCATGCACCTGTCCCTGAAGCCAGCTTCTTGAGGTGCCTCCGTCTTTCCCGTGGGTCATCCATGGTTGTGGCCAGCAGGATCTTGGCCAGGTTTCAGGTCTGCCGGTCACTTAGTTTGGTTTGTTGTTCTTCCAGACTTTCTCTATTATTATAGACTCATTCTGCCACTATCACTAAGTCCTGCAAGCTTTTCTCTCCTAGTCCTATCTAGGTCTTTTACTAAATTGTATGTATGTGTATACGTGCCAATTCAGAATTAATAATATTTATTAAGAAGTTTAAATTAATTTTTATATAATTTCAAAAGTGAAGAAATTCAGTTTTCATTGCCAGACAGGTATGTTTTCTCTATATTTGATATTCCACTTTCTGTAATGGTTTACTTTTTCTTACACTTTCTATTATTTTCAAAACTCACACTATGGTCCCATGTAACTAATATCTGAGAATTAAAATTTACCTTACAGCAAGCTTGTTTCCAGTCAGTATAAAATAAGTTTTTTTGAAACCCGTGTCAATATTCCTTGGTTGAAATGTGTATGCTTTCTGCTCTGGTTTTCCCCTTAAGTTAGTAAAGGGGATTGTGTATTGTTCTTGTGAATAAAACTGAGATCCAAGAGTGAGATTTGAGAATTATTCTTTCTTTCAGTTCTAAGAATTAGGCCCTTGTCTTTCTTCTATGAGAGATATTTTAACATTTCATCATCATTAAAAGTCAAATTACTTTAGACATTTGATGTATAGGATGAACTACATTTCTGATGTCAGAAAAACATTGAAAGTTCAAATTAAGAATTGATGCATTGTCTCTTTTCTGATTTTTATGATATCAAAATGAATCTGTAGCATACCAACCTCTTAGTTTGCAAGCAGTATATCCCTGACTCTTCAAAGTCTTGACAAAACATAGCTGTATAACATAAAATATCTAAAAGACAATATAGCAAAAAATGTTTGCAACCTTGGGTTAAACAAACAAGTTTAAATAATATATCAAAAAGCACAATAAATTTTTTGGTGGTCATTTCACAATTGTATATGTATATATCAAAACATTAAGTAGTATACCTTAAATATATACAAATTTTATTTGTGATTATTCATAAATAGAGCAGATTTTTAAAAAGAATAATTAATTTAAAAATCATATGATTTTAAATTCATCAAAATAAAAAATTTTATCTTGGAAAGGACACTATTAAAAGAATGAAAAAACAAATTACATGCTAGGGGAAATTATTTGCAAAGCATATACTTATACCAGGACCTGTGTCCACAACTTGTTTAAAAATAAATCTCTCAAGGGTGATAAAAATAATAAAGAGAAATAAAAATCAATGTGAGATTTTGGATAGGCATTCAACAAAATAATATGTAAATTTCAAATAAGGATATGAAATATTCTTAATATATTTCAGGAGGGCACAGACATAAATTAATTTTTTAAAAAGATTTTATTTATTTATTAGAGATACAGAGAGAGAGAGAGAGAGAGGCAGAGACACAGACAGAGGCAGACTCCATGCAGGGAGCTGGACGTGGGACTTGATCCCGGGACTCCAGGATCATGCCCTGGGCTGAAGGCAGGCGCCAAACTGCTGAACCACCCAGGGATCCCTATAAATTAATTTTTTGCACAGGTTTGTAGAGCATGCATAGTAAAAGTATATGGAAAAAGTACTAAAAGACTAATGAAGAATGTCTAAATTATAACCTAGTAGGTGAACAGGGGAAATGGGAAAATAAATATAATATGGATCAAATAAATACAAGAAAGGTGAAAAAATGAAAAATTGGTAGAATGTAGCAAAATAAAATAAGAGTTTCAAATAAAATTTTAATCATGTTAAATGGAAAAAATATTCTACATTATTGTTAAAAGAGACAACTAGATTTTTAAAAAGATTTTATGTATTTATTTATTCATGAAAGACACAGAGATAGAGTCAGAGACATAGGCAGAGGGAGAATCAGGCTTTCTGCAGGAAACCTGATGTTGCACTAAATCCCAGGACCCTGGGACCACTGACCTGAGCCAAAGGCAGACAATCAACCACTGAGCCACCCAGGTACTCAAGACAACTAGATTTTATATTAGACCCAAAATATCAACAAAATTCACCTATCTGCTGTTAAAAATGACACACCAAACTTTAATGACCAAAATTAATAAAAAATAATGAGTTAATATATTTTAAGCAAGTATTAAACAAAGAAAACTAGAAAACAATTTGAATATTAGAAAATATAGATTTTGAAAAAATATTTTAAAATAAAGATGGGTATTATATAATATTGAAAACGAAAAGCTTAAGTGTAAATAAGTCTAAAATTGAGCATATGAAAGCAATCAATCTCAAGATATAAGAAGTACACACATATTATCATTGTGAGAGATTTTAAAATAATTATCTCTAAAATTATTTCATAATACAAACAAATCAATCATACAAATATAGAAGATTTAAACAACACATGTGAGATGCTTGAGCTAAGAGATATGCAAAAAAAACAACCTTTAAATAAAAGTATGTTGTTATGGCATGGGTTTAACATTTAAAATGTAACCTCACACTATGCTTTAAGGCATGTAATAACAATAACAACAATTTGATACCAATTGCTTTTGCCAGAATATAATATAGAAGTAAATAGTAAACTTTTAAACATAATACATTTGGAAATCAAAAACAAATACACATAGATTTCTAAATAATCTATTAGTCAAAGAGAAATGATCATTGATATTATAAAATATTGAAAAAGTAAAACAACATAAAGGAAACTGTGCTGAGAGGTACTTAATAAATTTACATAAAAAATTATTATCTTAAATGAATCGATCGCAAAAAATTTTTAATTTTTTAACTTACTGAAATTTTCTTTAGAAGTGGAAGAAAATATCACAGGCTATATCCTAGGCAAGTAGAAGAGTAGAGTCAATAGAACCAAAAACTAGTGCTTTGAGGAAAAAAAGTTGCAAAGTTTACAAAATGCTGATAAATCAACTAAGAACAAAGTTGAATGTTGACTCAAACACACACACTCACACACAAACATACACACTCATATATCTATACCCATAGTCACACATAGCGATAATGGAAAGTGTTTCAAAGATACAGATAAAATAGAAAGTGAAAAGCATTGTGCTCAAACATTTAAAAGTATACATGAAATCAAATGAAATGTTGAATTTCTTGAAAAAACACAAATAACCCAAATCACTCAATAAGAAATTTAAAAATCTAAAGAAAAGAGTATCCATTAAAAATATTATATCATTTGGCCAAAATATTTTCATGTGAACAGATATTTTTGAACATTAAAAAAGGCATATTTAATCAAATATTTATCTAAATTATTATTATTTTTTAAAAGTCACTTCTCCAGTTTTACAAAATAAACAATGCTTTTATGTAAAAAATCCTAAATAGAACATTTTGAACCAAAATTCATCAACGTATGAAAAAAATACATCATTACCCAATAGGATTTACCGAAGAGATGTTTAAGTTCTAACATTTTAAAATACTTTATACAGTATTTAAAGTAGAACGATAGCTTTCATCTTAACACACATATAAAATATTGCTGAGATTTATCATCCACTTACAAAATTTCTCTCATAGGACTAAAAGTAGGGAGAAACATTCTTAACCTGAAAGAGTGCCCCAAACCTAAGTATTCAAACAGCAGTCTTAATGGTGGTGATTTAAACATTTTCTACTGACGTCAGAAATGACAAAATAAGTTGCTATCAACATTTTTCTTTCTATAAGATTGTAAAAGAGGAAAAGAAATTGCTGTTTTTTGTAGCTCATATGTTTTTCTGCATGCAATATCCAAGAGAAATTGTGGACAAACTTAGAACTAATGAGAGAGTTTAGTAAGCTTGCTTAAATCAGCATAAGAACTCAGTTTTCTGGAGGTGCATGCCAGCAACAACCATAGAGAAAAATAGTTATTATGAAAAAAATTATCTTTTTCAAACTGGCAATGAAATACATTAAGCTCTTTAGAATAAACCCAACAAAGCTTAACTAAATCTTTTTTTTTAAGATATTTATTTATTTATGAGATACACAAAGAGAGGCAGAGACACAGGCAGAGGGAGAAGTAGGCTCCTCACAGGGAGCCTGAAGTGGGATGGGATCCCAGAATTGGGATCACCACTGAGTGTCCCTTAACAAAATCTTTTTAGGGAAAAAATATTCAAAGAACTACTGAGAGATATCAAATGACTGAATAAATATAAAAATACGTAGAGTTCTCTAATCTCTAAATACCAGGCCATTCTAACTATATTTCCGATATGATTTTGGTGGGAATAGTCAACTGTATCTAATATTTACTTGAAACAGCAAGGAGCCCTAAATAATTAAGGCAATTTTGAAGAGTAGGAAGAGAAAAATTGCACCTACCAGGATTATTATAAAGTAATAATAATTAAAATACTTTAACATTAGTGTAACAGAGGAAGACCAGATGACAGGACCACATTATGGAGCTCAGAAGCAGATCATTAAATGTGTGGGAAAGTTAGAGCTGGCATACAGCTCAAAAGTGAAATAATAAACATGTGACATTTATTGAGACTTGTTTTATTCCTTAATATGTGTTTACTGTTTCTAATCTCAGTATGCCCTTTGGAAGGATGGTTAAAGCAAATGATGAGTAAAGAATTTTTGTCAACTAGATTAAGGTTATTAATTGTGTTGGGCAGTCAATAATTGGATGAGTACATTGAAATCTTCACAATGGTGAAAAAACTGTCAATTTTTCCTATATATGAATTAATTTTGCTGTATTCCCATTAAGGCTTCTTGGTTAAATTTATGTTTTAACATTTTGATGAATTAAACTTTTTATCAATGTTTAATATCTCTCTCTGAAGAAACTGTTTTTAAATGAAAAATGATTTGGAAAAGATCTTTCAAAGGTGCATAATATCTGAAGAAGTAATTTAGAATGTTTCTTAAACTTGCAGTGTAAAGTAAGGCTCATTTATGAATCTGTGAATAACAGTACCAAAACAATAAAAAATTATATACTAAGCTCTCACTAATTGCTTAGATATGTAAATAGTCCTACAACTCTGTATCATTTAATGTCACTTTCATATATAGTCTGCAAGTCAGACATTCTCTTCTTGCCTAATAAAGTCAGAGAGAGGTTTAAGACTTAGACCAAAGTGAGACAATGTTTTATATGGCAGACACAAGATTCTAAGCTTACTTTTTCTGACTTGAAAACTATGTTCTTAATCATACCAGTGCACTGTCTCTAATTTGAAAAATTAATTCGTTAAACAATTAGTATTGCCAGGTCTTCACATTCAGACTGGAATCTCAATATTGTCTCAGGCCTTTAAAATCTCCAGCCTTCCTGAGGCCAGATCATGGGAGTTTTCAGAGTCTATAATCATATGAGCTAATGCCTTATAGTAAATTTTTTTATATAAGTAAGTGTGTATATCTTATATATCTATATATGTATCCATATGTATGTATGTATGTATGTATCATCCATATATATCCTATTGGTTTTACCCCTCTGGAGAACTGTAATACATGTTCTTTGGTAATTTAGTCTGTCAGGAGTCATATATATGTGTGTGTGTGTATATATATATATAGTTGTAACATGGGTGAAAATAATTAATGCAGAATATTTGCCATTTTTATTTCTCAGAGTTACTTCCCTGTCCACAAGCGCTCAAGTGATGCTTCCTTAAAAAATAATTTCTATAGTTAAGATCCTTAACTATAAGAAATAAACTGAGGGTTGCTAGAGGGGAGATGGGGGAGAGGGATAGAGTAACAAGGTGATGGGCATTAAGGAGGGCATGTAATGTGATGAGCACTGGGTTTTATATGCAACTGGTACATCATTGAACACTACTTCTGAAACAAATGATGTACAATATGTTGGCTAATTGAATTTAAATTTAAAAATTATAATTTTTTTACTTGCTCTGTTGTCTGTTTTATTCTGCAGAAACAAAGAGTAAAGATAATGATTATTTACTGAGAGAATAGTGTAAATGGGAGACCAGTCCATAGTTCCCAAGGAGAGACAGAGCAGAAGTGACATAGTGTGTATATTTGTGTGCATCTTGTGTCTCAGAGAGAAACTTAGAGAAAAGAGACTTAGAAGCATAAATGAAAAATGGAGGCAAGATGTATGAAAGAGCCATCGAGGTTGAATTTAATGAAAATTTTGGAGAAAGATACAGAACGATTTTTGAGAACAGCTGCTGGCAGGAAAGATGTTTGTTGCTGATATATATGTATGAAGAGCTGTATAAATTTATTTAAAGATATTTTTTATGCAGTTATTTTTTCCACTTTCTCAATCCCTAGGTCAAATGATTGTTCTTTTACATTTCAATTATATCAGTTCTATATTCTATGACATATTATATAAATATTAAGTCTCAAAAATCCATTAGGTCATCCAGTTTATTGCAGTTATATACTTGTAATAAAATATTGTAATTCTGAAGTGAGAGGTACCAACAAGGTGAGAAGAATCACTGTTATGGAGAACTGTACAAGAGGAAGGTATCTGGTGTACCGCTTTTGCCCAGGTTTTCCCACTGAGTTGTTCAACCTCTTCTTAAAATTCCAAGAGCCCTGCCTTTTTTAAGAGAATCTCTCTTTGGGTTAAGAGTTATGAATTTCCTAATATTTTATTTTCTCTTTGTTTATATTAGTATTACTACATAAACTTATCATTTTAACCTTGTCAAATTTATCTATTTTTCTTATTGTTTTTAAAAACTGTTTCCATTTGAGTTTTTCCTCTAGTGGGTCAGTACTCTCTCTCAAGTGTTTATATTTGTACTGGAGTTTCATTAAATGTGAAGATGAAAGTAGAGTAAATTGATTATTTTATAAAATTTTATCTTTAAATCTATGACCATGATATTTCTTTCCTTTTTTTAAAAAATATTTATTTATTTATTCATGAGAGACACAGAGGGAGAGAGAGAGGCAGAGACACAGGCAGAAGGAGAAGCAGGCTCCATGCAGGAAGCCCAATGTAGGACTGGATCCCAGGACTGTGGGATCACGACTTGAGCCAAAGACAGACACTCAATCACTGACCCACCCAGGCGTCCCATGCTATTTCTTTCCAATTATGTCAGCACTTTATGTCCTTTGAGATTTTAATAAATCTCCTTTCATATAAATAGATCTTCCATATTGCTTGATAAAGTTAGTTATTTCTAATAACTTTTATATTTTTGGAAATAGATTTTTAAACATATTTCTGCCAGCATCATAGAGGATGAGATATAGGTGTCACAACCTGGAAGTCAATAAACTAGTCAGTTATTTACTTAAAGTGGTTGGGAAGAAAAACAGCCAGAGAATGAATGAAAGAGATTATGCAGGTAATAGTAGTAGTTGCTGGTAAGTAAGTAGTAGGTAAGGTAAATAAGGTAAGTAGTAGTTGCTGTTAGATGAAATTGTTGGCAAAGAATGTGTGTTGTGCAAACCAGAGAGCATGCATTCAAGGATGGTGCATATTCAATGGCGTGGCGGTGGGTAGTTAGTCTTGAGGCTAATCCTTCAATACTTCCTATGATTCCATGAATGATGCAAAATCATTTCATTTTTCAATTATATGACTGAGTTATCTTTTATTACTTGTATCTAAGAACTTGACATATATCCACAAGCACAAAAGAATAAAAAGATTTGAGATGGGATCCAAGACTAGCTCTGTAGTAAATAAAGAAAATTCTGAATGAAATTGTGTCATGTATCCTTGACTTTAGAACATATCTGATTTGATCCCATATATGTCAAGCTGAGGAAATACTAATGTAATTCATGACCTTAGTGGTGTCCACATTCTATGACTTTATAGCCCTGCCTAGTTAAACTTGCCTTCTTCTCTCTAAGATTGTTAAAATAACATCTCAAAGCACTGTTCTGCTTCATGTTATAATATTTCAAATCTATCTCCTACATTACCTACAGGCTAAATTACTTCAAGGGATAAATTTAATCGTGTCTCTTCTGGCATCTCTTCAGCAGCTTGCTATCTTGTCTGTAGGATGAGGATCAATCACTTCTGCAAAGCAAGAAAGGCCTACCGTATCTTGCCCACACTGTCTCAAGTGATCCCATGGTTTATCTTTTAGTTTCTAGGTCTCTGGTCTGGTTGAGGCTTGCTATACACACTTCACTATGTTATACATTTGAACCTTTATTCATGCGGTCCTCTCTTTTATAATGATCTTCCCTCCTCATTCATTTGGTTAGATTTAACAGATGACATTAGGGACATTTCTCTCAAGCAGATGATCCCTAGGTGGGCCTAAGTGACTGTGGTAATCTCATACCACCCTATACAACCTTCTATCATTAATTCCACATTTTACTATGTATTTTTTCCACATGTAGAATACTGATTTCTTTGATTCTTCCAGAATTTGAATGTTTCTGAGGGCAAGAACTGAATCTCATTCATGTTGGGTCCCTAGTGTCCATTAACATTAACATAGTACATAATAATACTTAAAGAAATATTGATTCTGAGGGTGCCTGCATGGCTCAACCGGTTAATTGCTGGATTCTTGATTTTGGCTCAGGTCATGATCTCATAGTCGTGAAATTGAGCTCCATGTTGGGCTCCATGTTCAGTGTGAGGTCTGCTTGAGATTCTTCCCCTTTCACCCAGCCCCTCCCCTGCTGACTCATACACACATGCGTGATCTTTCTCTCTCTCAAAAATAAGAAAAAAATAAAATCTTAAAACAAAAGAAATGATTCTGTCATTCGGGCAATGTAGCAGACTGATTGAAATATTAAGATGAAATTAGGTAATATATTTGAAAGCATGCTATCATGTATTGTTTAGTTATTGTTATGGTCATCTTTAGAGTACTTTTAGCTGAAAAGGAGTTAATATTAGGATACATATTTTTTTTTTAGGGATTGTCTATACTCCACAATGCAGGAATAAATTCAGTGATTTTACTTATAAAATAGTGTGTAGTATAGTTTGATAAAATCTGGTGATTTAACATAGTTATACAGTATAATGTTGCGTTTGAATATGATTTTTTCTTATCTTTTAATTTCTTTTTGCTTTAGTAAGAAATATTACTGCAGGATGAGTTATTGCTTGTTTTTGTCAATGTCCTATGACATTTCCATTCAGTATAACAATATTGGAGAGTTTTATTAGAGTTCCACATGAAATAACTATGATGCCTAAAATATTGAATTTATCAGATTGATAGCAGTTTTTGGAAATGCATAATTTGTTGTGTGTGTAAATGCAAGCACACAGAAATATAATCATATCTCTCATTTCATATTATATTGCCCCACTTTTGATATGAAGTATTGTAAAATCATCTTCTGACACATTTTATTAACTGAGGGAAATTAGTTATAACCTTGCTTATGACATTTTGATACTCCTGACTGTAAGTTTATGTTTGAATCTCTCAGACACAAATACCAATAATTATATTCTAATATAGGGAATTAAAATATACTAACAGCTTCTTACATAATTTTAAGAAAACTGTGTTACTATATATCCTCTCATTTCACAGTAAATAAAAGCAAGACTATCTAAAAATGTGCTTCATATAATTGTATTATATATTCTTTATTACATCACAGAAAATTTCATTTCAGGAAAATAAATAGGAATTTTCTCCATCATTGCAGAAATATATTCACTTCACTTATATAAGTACATAACAAAGAAAAAATTGTAAAACCTTCAATTTTCATTTAAAAATATTTATGGTTTTATGTGTGTGTATTTTGTCATATATTAATGCTATAAATGGAAATTTTAAATTTTCCAGGGAGTAAACACATACATATTTATATGTAAACATGCATAGCTATTCAAGAGTATGAGTGAAAATCTTTCTTTACATGTATGTATGTGGTTGACATATATTGAGTATATAATAACAGATGGCATTTTAAACAGATATAAAGCACACTAGGCCTAACTCCTCTAGAATCACTTGCATTCTGATTTTTTTCTGACCTTGAATAGTACAAGTCTTCCTATTGCTTTTACTTAGTTTCCACCCCTTTTTCTTCTTTCAATTTTCTTTAGAACCAAGGTCAGACCTTCTATAACAGTTCCCTACAGAGTAAGAAATGGCTTATGAGAAAGTACAGAAGCTATTTGGGTCTAGAGATACAGCTTAAAGGGAAACATCTAAAGACAAAAAGTTGGAAAGGCCCAAAGGTTTCATGTGCAACCCTTAAAGTAAAAAAAAAAAAAAAATAAAGTTCACATAGATACTAAAACTATATATGAGTTGATTTCAACTTTGATGGAAAGTTCTTTCAGAGTCTGATAGAAGAATTTTAAGTAATTGCAGTTTTAAGAGAGTTCTTGCTTACTGTTACATCAGAACTGTATTATGTTCTTAACAATATGTAACATTTTTGCCTATAATCTCCGTTATTGCTTTAGCTGTTCAAGTGTCCAAAATCTATTTAACAGCCTATATAAAGTCAATGATAATTCAATTTGTGAACCTTTATGGTTTTTATATGTGAATGAATAAGGGAATGAGAGGCAAATCGCAGTGTTCTTGTTCCTGAAACCTAAATCTAAAATGAAACAGGTTTAAATACACACACACACACACACACACACACACTTCTACAATACCGCTTTATAGTTACAAAGTTTGCAAGGGTGAAATTAATGATTTGAGAAAAGTAGAAATCAAACAGAATGTCGTATAATATAGGAAAAAATATATATAACCAAGTACATCAGTTTCTTAGAGCTGCCATAACAAAGTACCACAAAATAAGTGGCTTAAAACAATATTTATTCTCTCACAATTCTGGTGGGTAGAAGTCCCAAATCAAGGTGTCAACAGGACTTTTCATAAATGGCTTTTATTATCTTTAAGTAATTTTCTTCTATTTCTTGTTTGTTGACTTTTTTCAATGAAAGAGTTTTGAATTTTGTCAAATGTTTTTTCAGCATCAAGTTGAGATCACCATGTGAGTTTTGGGGGGCGGGCTCCTTATTCTTCTTTTAATGTGATATATCCCATTGATTTTTATATGTTGAAACCTCATTGTACTTCAGAAATAAATCCCACTTGGTCATAGTGTATAGTCCATTTAATGTACTGTTGAATTGGTTGGCTAGTATTTTGCTGAGGATTTTTGCATCAATATTCATCAATGGTCTGCAGGTTTTTTTTCTTATAGTATCTTTGGGTTTAATTTTAGGGTAATACTGGCCTCATGAATGAGTTTGGAATTATTCCCTCCTTTTCAAGGTTTCAGACAAATTTCAGAAGGATTGCTGTTAATTTTTAGATTTTTAGTAGAATTATCCAGTGAAGCCACCTGGTCTTGGGTATTTTCTTTGGTGAGAAATTTTGATTTCTGATGTAATCTCCTGACTATATGTCTGTTCAGATTATTTATTTATTTATTTATTTATTTATTTATTTATTTATGTTCAATTTGCCAACATATAGCATAATACCCAGTGCTCATCCCGCCAAGTGTCCCCCTCAGTGCCCATCACCCAGTCACCCCAACGCCCCCCACCTCCCTTTCCACTACGCTTTGTTCGTTTCCCAGAGTTAGGTGTCTCTCATGTTTTGTCTCCTTCACGGATATTTTCACTCTTTTCTCTCCATCCTCCCCCCCCCCTCTTTTTTTCTTCATGAGTTAGTCTTGGTAGGCTGGGCTTGCTTCTAGGAATTTATCCATGTCTTCTAGGTTATCCAATTTGTTGGCATAGAGTCTTATAATCCTTCTTATTTCTGTAGCATCAGTTAATACCTCTTCTTTCACTTCAGATTTTTCTATTTTTCTCTCTTTTTGATTTAGTATATAATTAAAGCTTTGTCAATTTTGTTGACCCTTTCAAAACACCAACTCTTAGTTTTGTTGTTGTTTTTTTTTTTTTCTATAATAATCCTTATTTCTTTCCACTGCTAACTTTGGGCATAGTTCCCACCCCCCTTACCCAGGTCTTGTAGGTGTAAAGGTGGGTTGTCGTTTGAGATTATTTCTTCTTTTTAATTTCTTTGACTTTTTAAAATATTTTATTCATTTGAGAGAGAGAGTGAGTTGGTGAAAAAGAGAGAGAGCAAGCACCAGCAGGGAGAGGAAGACAGAGGAGAAGCAGGCTACCCCCTGAGCAGGGAGCCCAATGCGGAGCTCAATCCCAGGATCACGACCTGAACAAAGTCAGACGATTAACGGACTGAGCTACCCGGAATCCCAGAGATCTTTCTTCTTTTTTCAATTCAGATGTTTTACCATTTTAAACTTCTCTCTTTGCATTGCTTCTGCTGCATCCAGAGTTTTGCCATGTCGTGGTTTTTTTTTTTTTTTTTCATCTTTCTTAAAATCTTTTCTAATTTCCCTTGCAATTTCTTTTTTCATCCATTGATTGACTCAGGAGCATATTGTTTCATTTCCCCCTATATGTGAATTTTAACAGTTTTCCTTTTATTGATTCTCATTTCAGGCCTTCTTCTTTTTCTTAATTTTTTTATTGGAGTTCAATTTGCCAACATATAGAATAACACCCAGTGCTCATCCCGTCTAGTGCCCCCCTCAGTGTCCATCACCCAGTCACCCCAACCCCCCTCACCCACCTCCTTTCCACTACCCCTTGGTTCCTTTCCCAGAGTTAGGAGTCTCTCCTGTTTTGTCACCCTCACTGATATTTTCACTAATTTTCTCTCCTTTCCCCTTTATTCCCTTTCACGATTTTTTATATTCCCCAAATGAATGAGACCATATAATGTTTGTCCTTCTCTGATTGACTTACTTCACTCAGCATAATACCCTCCAGTTCCATCCACGTCAAAGCAAATGGTGGGTATTTGTCATTTCTAATAGCTGAGTAATATTCCATTGTATACATAAACCTCATCTTCTTTATCCATTCATCTCTCGATGGACACCGAGTCTCCTTCCACAGTTTGGCTATTGTGGCCATTGCTGCTAGAAACATCCGGGTGCAGGTGTCCCGGCGTTTCACTGCATCTGTATCTTTGGGGTAAATCCCCAGCAGTGCAATTGCTGGGTCAGGCCTTCTTTAAAAGTTATTTTAAGTTTTTTGGCAGGTAAATTCATGGATCCCCATTTATTTATGGTCAGTCTCCGGAGATGTTTTTTTTATCTTCCTTTTTGTGGGTCCACATTTTGCTATCCTTTCCCGGGGTTGGTCCTGGGCGGGGGAATCCACCATTACCCAGCCTTTACAGACTGGTTTCGCACAGGGGAAGAGCTTTAGCCATGAGCCTGGGTAGAGGTCTTAGGCGGTTCTCACAGCAGCCCAGGGCCGCGCCTTCTCGAAGCTTCCTAGGCTTACAGTTTCCACTTCCGGGCACCATTGCTGTCTCCAGGGCTCGCACTCTCTCCCTCCCCCTGGCGTCTCTGGGCAGGACTGCGCGTGCGGCCGCGGCAGGCCCCGCGCTCATTGGCCAAGTGCATCTGACGTCAGCCCCCACTTCCGGCGCTCCGGGGGGCGCGCCCGCCTCAGGACGCTGGAACCTCCTACGTCTCCGGCTCCTGTCAGAGGACCGGGAGGCTGCGCCGCTTCTCGGGTCGCGCTGAGCGGTGCCGCCTCAAGGGAAGGACCGTCTGGGGGGGAAAAATGCCACAGCTTCCCCCATCCCGCCCTTTTCATCCGTCGTTTCAACAGAGCTCCCCTTGGCTTGGCGCTTGCCTGAGGTACCGTGACTTCATTACACGTTGTGGGCTTCTCGGAAGGGCTTTTGGGATCTTGAACTATTCAGTCAGTTTCTCTGTGGAGGCTTCCCGATCCCACCGCCTTCCACCCACTGGGCTCAGGCTCCGTTTCTTTTGAGGACTGTGTCCGCGGCTCGCAGACTCTTGCCTTCTCCCCAGGTCCCCGTGCTTCCCCCGAGGCCCGTGGGGTGCACCCTCAGGCGGCCTTAATCCGGGACGCCGGGCCTGTTGGTTTGGGGTACGGCACGGGGCTTTAATTTGCCTTTATTTCGTCCTTCAGAGCCCTGTCCCCAGATGGAGTCGCGTCTGGAGGTACGGGCGCTTTTGAATTCGGGGGGAACACGATTCAGCCCAGAACAAAGTCTGGAAAACAAAATCTGGAACAATATGGTTTTGGTAAAAGTAGAAATTAGAGGACCAGTCACTTTAAACGTAGTAATTATGAATAATAAAATATAGACCTCTGAAATGAATGAAAATAAAAATAAAAGGCTCAAAAAGCAGATCTCATATGTAATGTTAAGAATATATTAAGGGGCGGCCCCGGGTGGCTCAGTGGTTTGACGCCGCCTTCAGCTCAGGGTGTGATCCTGGAGACTGGGGGTCGAGTCACAGTTCGGGCTCCCTGCATGGAGCCTGCTGCTCCCTCTGCCTGTGTCTCTGCCTCTCTCTCTCTCTCTCTCTCTGTATCTCATGAATTAAAAAACAAAACAAAAAAAAAAAAACAAAAAAAGAAAGAAAAAACAAAACAAAATAAAAAACCAGAATGCATTAAGAACAGTTTTAATGCAAGAAAAATTTCTGAGCTGTATCATGCTGAAAAATATCAGGAAAAGGAGTACGTTGATTAAACAAGAAAACTATCTGGCAATGAACACTCAAGGGCCTGCAATTTTGTGTGTTAACATTTGACCCAGGAAGAAGCGGCTCTGTAAATTTCAAAGTCTGTGTTTGCTCTTATGGCTACCTTACATCTATAATTGATAGAGTCTGAGCTTTGAACAACTAATGTAATGGAGGCTCCTCTCCTTATTAAACAAAAATTCTCCTTCAATAATATGTCTTATTTAAATACTTGTAGGAATAGCAAGGAGAATAATGTGATAATTTTATACAACATATATTTTGATATTTACATGCTCCAATTTTTTTTTTTTAAATTTATTTATGATAGTCACACAGAGAGAGAAAGCAAGAGAGGGAGAGACACAGGCAGAGGGAGAGGCAGGCTCCATGCACCGGGAGCCCGATGTGGGACCCGATCCCGGGTCTCCAGGATCGCGCCCTGGGCCAAATGCAGGCGCCCAAACCACTGCGCCACCCAGGGATCCCTCCAATTTTTTTTTAACATAATCTTGGAGATCCCTGGGTGGCTCAGCGGTTGGATGGAGTCCCACACCCGGCTCCCTGGATCGAGCCTGCTTCCTCCCCTGCCTGTGTCTCTGCCTCTCTCTCTCTCTGTGTCTCTCATGAATAAAAAAATCTTAGCAAAAAAAAAAAACCACACAATCTTTATAAAATAAATGATACAAGCAAGTTTTAGGGTTAAATGTAAGCCAAAATCAAGAAAGTAAAGACATTTAGAAAAAATTAAAAGTGACATGGATAGGCTAGAACAGTAATGTTGTGGGGCCTTTGGTGAAACTTGAATAAAACACAAAGTTGTAATCCTAAATACTGGGATGAGAGACTCTCAGTGACCTAAAAGCATAAAACTCAGCGTGTATAGCCTCTAGCCCATTGTGATTCAGCATCTGCCTTTGGAAAACAGACCTGATTGTGGCTGCTGAATCTCATTGTTGAGTTTTAATCAGTAATATTCCCATCATATGGGAAGATCACAAAATAGAAGAAGCGATCTTAAGAGTAGAGATTTGAACTCTTGTACTTACCTTTCTTTCTTCTGTCCAGACTTGGATAACATGAGTTTCAGGGCCCACTTTGTTCGATGATGATGAGAAAAGTAATTTGAGTTTGAGTTTTTGAGAGGCTCATTTTCGCTGCTGCATATTGAAAGTAGTCACTCATCTTCAAATAGCAGCTGCTGACATCTAGAGAAGAATTTGGAAAATTCTATTTAGAAACCAATCTGCTTTCACATAACTTATGTAAGTTGTTTACCTCATTCTTTATTGCAGAGGATATCTGCATAAAAAAAGAATCCTTATTTCTCCAGAATTCATCTGTGATCGCTGTTTTGCCACCTGTAATGGTAATTTTCTCTCTGTGGAATCAAAACTGATAGCTTTGGAAAGACTGGGACTTGCAAAAATGCTTTCATTTCTACACAGATAATACATACTATCTCATCATAGCTACTTTTGGGCTCTTCTTCTTATTAATACTTCCACAATACTGTTACAATATTTATCAATAGTATCTGAGAGATTTTTGTGTCTTTGTTTATTCTCAGCATTCATTTGTGATAGTTTATGCTCATTATTACTGAGATTCATGACATCCTTTTCTTTTAAAAATATTAACAGCATTTTCCATATATCATCTCCTTTGATTCTCAGCAACTTTCTACTATAGGTGTTACTTTCATTACTAGTGAAGATATTGAGGCATTGACATCCACATCTTGACCTTCAGAGAATAAAATTCAGAATTTGCCAGACATTGTCTCCACATGCATTATAGTTAGGAAATCAAGGAAAATGTAATAAAAAAGTTGAGTGCTGCAAAAGCAAAAACAAAACCACCAAAAGCCAAAAATCAAAAATCTAGTCATTGTTTGACAGTGATTACACTTTTCCTAAGGGAGGAGACTGTTTTATGTTTATTATTGTATCTTCAGCATCAAGCCCACTATCTTTAAATAAGTGTGTGTATATAGTGTGTGCGCACATAAATGTATAAAATATGTGTTCTGTTTTTTTGAGGGTTTAGAGAACATAGTATATGAACTATGATGTTTTGAGATGGCAATAAAGTGTGAAATATTATTTATAATAAACATTACAAGGTTAAGTTCACCTAAAATAATATTTTTTATTCTAAGTTGGATAAAATAATATTAAGAAATATAAACTGAACTGAAAATTATACAAAAAACTGAAAATCAGGACTAATAAATTTTCAAAAGTAGTTAAATCTAACCCAAAAGCTGCATCGACTCTTGTGCAACCTGTTAGGTAGCTTCCAAGAACACTATAGTTGTGAAAACATAACACCCTTTTTTTTTAATTAAACATCTTTAATGAAACAGAATGGGTGCATTATTTTAATCTCTGAAATTTGAAAAAAGTGGGTATTTATCACAGCCCCTACAACACAACTTGGATAGTGTGAGCACAGAGAACCAGACACAACAGAGCAGGTGCTCAGTGATTTCACTGAAATGGCCAGAGGGATTTTAGCAGTCCCCCTGGGATAGTGACTGAAACAAAAGGCCTCACTCTAATGATCTACTTCTTGATATGGGTCAATTTTCATTGTTGCATTAATTTTGTGAGAATTATCTGTGCTGTACATTTATGATTTGTGAATATATGTTGCACATCAGTAAATATGTGGTATATAAGAATATGTAGAATTTAAATTATTTTTTTTAAGATTTTATTTATGTATTCATGAGATACACAGAGAGGGAGAGGCAGAGACACAGGCAGAGGGAGAAGCAGGCTCTAGTGCAAGGAGCCCGATGTGGGACTCGATCCTGGGACCTCAGAACCACACCCTGAGCTGAAGGCAGATGTTTAACTGCTGAGCCACTCAGGCGTCACTAAATGTTTTCATAGCACTCATATTTGTATGCATTTTTAAAAGTTTGAATAAATAATATGGAAAGGATGAATACAGTTATTAGCTCTTTCTCTTAAATCTCTGCAGTATATGTCTGTGGCTCTCTTGTTTATCCTATTTACTTTTTTCATCCAGTCTTTAGGGTAATGGATAATAATAAAAAACTAAAATAAATATATTTATTTGTAAAATGTATTATTTATAACACTACCATCTAATTCTTAATTAAAAGGAGAGTAATGAATATTTTTCTTTGCTTTAGTTGGTTTTCCTTTTGTGATCTTGATCAAAACTCTGAAAAGTAGAATATAAAGGAGCACAGGTATAAAGGGAAAAATAGAATTACTTTTTTCTTTCATTGTTTTATTTTTTATTTATTTTTTAAAGATTTTATTTATTCATGAGGGACACAGAGAGAGAGGCAGAGACACAGGCAGAGACACAGGTAGAGGGAGAAGCAGACTCCATGCAGGGAGCCTGATGTGGGACTCCATCCCGGGTCTTCAGGATCATGCCCTTGGCTGAAGGCAGCGCTAAACCACTGCGTGACCTGGGCTGCCCTCTTCCGTTGTTTTATGTTATGAGGTAACATGCTAAAGAGGAGTGAGGTTGAAACTTAAAATAGAACATTGTCTTTTATGTTTTACTGCAAATGAATTATTTTATTGGTCTTCTCTATTATTGTCACTTTTAAAGCCTAGCCTATTTGGCTACATTTGAATGCATTGAATTTGATGCACCTCATTTTAAAAATGTCAGATGTGTTTATGAGCTGAATCTTCTCACATTAAGCTATTTTTCAGCTTTCAGTATTAAAGAAAACAAAATCTAAATTAGTTGCCTAAATTTAAAAGTCATGGTATTTCACATAAATACCTGGATTTCTTTTTGTAAAGCATCCGAATCTACCCTGGTACAATTGCAACATTTGTTTATTTTTTTTTTTTTTTTTTTTTTTTTTATTTTTTTTTTTGCAACATTTGTTTAATCTTAACTGTGTTTTCCTTGTTAGGTTGTATTGTGTGTTAGGTTGTACTTTTCCGTCATAGTCCTCACTGTATGCAACAATACCTATTTATTAGCCTAATATTTCCTTTTACCATTTATGTTGTCTCCCTACCTAAAGCCTTTGACATAGTATAGTGTCATAGACTTATAGCTATTTATGTTAGTTTGTGAGGGCTGCCATAACAAAATACCACAAACTGGGTGTCTTAGACAACATAAATTTATTTTCTCACAGTTCTGGAGGCGAGAAGTTAATGATCAAGGTGCTGTCAAATCCATCTTCTGGTGAGGTTTCTCTTCCTGGCTTGTAGAAGGCAAGTGCATTATGTGTGCATGCAGTGAGGTGTGTAGGTGTGTTTAGAGTTATGGATAATGACTTGGGCAATCAGTGATTTTCTCAGGCTCCATGGAATTATTTTTCTAATGATTGTCTTTGCTCTCCACTGTTTGTATATATATTTTTTCTTGTTGTTTTTATAGGTTCTGTGCTGCTTCCTTTTTTCAGAAGAGTTATTTATAGCATATTTATGTGTAGGTGCCTACGGCAGTATTTGGAAGCTATGCAAGATATTCAGAGTCATGTAGGAAATTTTCTAAAGACAAAGGGGTTTGAGCATGAGTCTAGTTTTCCCTTCAGAGCTCTCAGCCAAGCATTCAGAGATATGTGGCACATTCAAACTGAAAAATACCTCTTACGGTCCGAACCAACTGCTAAGACTCCTATCACTTTCTGAAAATATGGCTTAAGATATTATATGTTGAACTCTGAATCCTGTAGTCTTTAGAACCAAAATATTCATTTCCCTCAGGTGCAAGCAAGGGATTTTGCTTTGTACTCCTGCAGATGACAGTTAATTTTGAGATATGTGCCTTAGATTTTGATATCTGTAGCTAGCTATGGGTCCTTCTCTATTCCTCATCTTGAATTTACTTCTCAGTTTTTATTGCTTTGGGAAATCTTTCTATGTATTTTATAGTTTTGAGTTTTATCTGTTAGCTTTTAAATTACCCATACTGGTTCCCCCCCCCATTAAAACCTTTTTTTGTTTGTTTGTATCTTGTCTCCTGTTGCTTTTAGGTTTTATTTGTATTGTTGTTGTTTTCCTTTGTTTTGATTAAAAGAGAAGGAGATTATGGAATGCAATTTCTGGTTTCAGTTATTTTTTTCTCAATATTTCTTACTCATTTTTTACTGTAGTTTTTCCATTCATCTTTCGATTACAAAATTTTGTTCACTCACTAGCAGTTCCTTCTGGAGCATATTATGACAATATTCTCAAATATTATAATGTAAAACTATATCTGTTACCTTTATGTTTGAATAAAAGGTTGAAAGGATTCTGAAATCGTGAACCTTGATTTTTTTCCCTCGAGGATAAGGTAGATCTTGCTCTGATATCTCTATACAGTGCATATCACTATAAAGATGTTTTCCCAAGATTATTGCTGTGTTCTATTCAAGACCATATCTTTTAATAGATTATGTACCCCATTTAACCACAATATACTTGATAGTCCAGAGAAAGTTATGTGTACTGTTACAAATGGGATATATTTTGAAAGCAGAGCTTTATAGAATTTATTGCCAATAACAACAAATCCCAAAAATCAACTCCAGAAGCTAAATTGTTTTAAACCATGTCATTAACATTAATGGTGCCTAGTATTCATCACGTATGTTTTTTCAGAAATTTTGCAAGGTTATTATTCAGTAAGACATTATTAAACTTAAAAACCTTAAAATTAAATTATATTATTAACAAAATGTCCTCAAAACCCATAGCTTCTGGGTATTTACATTTACCTTTATCTATGCTCTTAAAGTTGTATCTGTTTATGTTTTAGAAATGCTATAACTACTATGCATCTCCTTGTAAATGAGCATTCAGTGGTATCACATCAATAGCTTGATCAGTCACCATGGCAGTATTTGCTTCTGAACATAGGTAAAAACTATAAATCAAGTCTTGATTTATTTTGTTTCTTTTGTGCGTTGACTTACATGAGGGGGGGAATATGTTAATAGTGTAGATCAAACCTGCAAGTGCATTGTATGTATGGCCTATGTTGTGAATAGCAAAGACCATTGAGGAAATAGTCTAGTATATAAAATGGATTATCTGATTTAGGAAAGAATCACTGACATACCACTGACAAATGACTGAAGTTTCTACATACTTTAAAATGAAGCTGAAAGAGGTTTGATTTAAAGAATATAATTTGTATGGTGGGAGATTTACATTAGATCCTCTCTCAATTTAAATTGTAATAACTTCACTGAGGAAGGAATTTATGGATTGAATAGCAATTCCATCTGTCATGGGTGAACTGCAACTATAGGTTGGCTAAGAATACAAGGGCTCACCAAAAATCTAGGAGAGTTCTTGTGAGAACCAATTTGCTATTGAAATTTACCATAAATATTATAGCATTTTATTATATCTAATAGTACTTTTTAGTAGTATAATCAATACTACATTTTTATGTAAACACATGCACACTTACTTCCTGGAGAGCCATTTATAAAAAATTCATTAGCTCATCATTGTGTACATCATAACAAGATCCCCCCATGTACATCAAACTTTGCAAAGCACTGTGGCAATGAGTATGAAATAGAATTATTTGGTATAGCCCTACCACAAATCCCTAAATGCACACTTGTTTTCATTTGTTGAAGTAAGGGTGATAATTTACACAGGAATATGAACATGAGAATTTAGTTTTGAACTTTTAAGAATTTCGGAAATTTAAAAGAAAGGAAATATTTTCTTTTTTAAATTTTTAAAAAGATTTTATTTATTTGAGAGAGAGAAAGAGACTGAGAGCATGTGCATAAATGAGGGGGAGTGTAGGAGGAAGAGGGAGAGAGAGCATCTCAAGCCAACTCCATTCTGAACTGTAGAACAGGAGAAGCAGCAAGTTGGTATTGTTAGCAAATAACTTTAAGGATTTAAATGAGAGAAATATGTTAGTCTTTAGGACCAACAATTAGGAAGGGATTGAAGACTAAATAAACTCTTGGTGTGTGTGATGCTTGCAACTTATTATTTATAACAGGAATGATAAATTGATGAAATAAAAATGAGACATAAAATGTCTTATTGATGTTTGCTTTAGCTATAAATGTCATCTTAAATAGAGTCTACACAGTCTAATTTTAATAGAGTAACAAATATGGAAAAAAAACAGTCTATTTTGGCTGGCACCAATTCAAATAGATTATCATATTCTCTGCCACAACCTCTGATTAAATAAAAATTCAACAGTTTTATATGTTTTCCTGTAAATAGATTATGGAGATTAAACAAAACTGGGAAATGTTTTCAACATAACTTCTTAAAGATATAAATAATGGAATAGAGAATTTAGAAATATTAATTTTCTCTCATCCTTAACAAGAAAGTACTTCATATTTTCAAAAGTGTAGTTGATGGAATTTTGTCTACCACTTCACCTTGGTATTCAGCATTCACTAGAGTATCAATATGATTTTTTAAATATAAATTGTTATCAACACAATTTGGAAAGAATATTAAAAAATATATGTGTTTCAGCTGTATGAGAAAACAGATGTATTTGGTGTTGTGAAAAAGACTACAATTATTAACACAGTGCTTTTGCCCTGTACTTCTGTGTAATTGTTTTATATTTTAACAGTTTATGATTCAAGAATTTGCATTGATTGTGTATCTTTTCATTTATACTATTATTTTAAAATAAATTTGTGGAATATGTCTGAATTTTCTATATATAAAAGATGAAAAGTAAAACATACTGATTTACCAAAATTATATATAACATATCAAACCCCAACAAAAATATATTATAGAAGAAACATTCTGTGAAAGGCTCTGTTTATCTAATTATTTTTCCATTTTTTTTAAAAAAAAGATTTTATTTATTCATGAGAGAAACAGAGAGACAGGCAGAGATATAGGCAGAGGGAGAAGTAGGCTCCCTTGTGGGAGCCTGATGCAGGAGTCAATCCCAACCCTGGGATCACTACCTGAGCCAAAGACAGATGCTCAACCGCTGAGCCACTCAGGCGTCCCTGTTTTTCCTTTTTTTTTTTTTTTTAATATTTTATTTATTCATGAGAAATACAGAGAGAGAGGCAGAGACACAGGCGGGGGAAGAAGCAGGCTCCCTGCGGGGAGTCCTATGTGGGACTCAATCCAGTATAATGCCCTGAGACAGATGCTCACATGCTGAGCCATCCAAGTGTCCCTGTTTTTCCATTTTGAATCGTCACCAGTTTAAACAATATATTCTTTAAGAATCTATGAAGGGATTTTTTTTATGAATGATTAAGACATCTTTTATGGATGACAGAACTCATACCATAGAATGAGAATTATGTAGAGGTAAATTTGATTAGAACAGATTGTAAAAATTTTAAAACACTGTTTCATTTTATACCTATGGTTATTTCTTACTAGGGTAGTCCTGAGAAACTTAGCCACAACAACATTAAGCTTTAGTTCGGAAATTCTCTTCTTTTTGTAGTGCTCAAGTTATGATGATTTTCTACCCTATATTCAATGAGGTTTTTAAACCCATGCTTGTCTATCACAATCTCACTTTCTCCTGTGTTATGGAAGTTACAGAGACATTTCTCTATGTATTTCTCTGATTGCTAGTTATTTCATTTTTTAAATAAAAATATCACTGTCCATATTTGATTAAGATGATTTTGCTTTCTTTCTAGCATGCTTTGTAAAATTGCTTCCCCTTAGGCATCAGATATTGCTCTATAAATATTGTCTCTTTTATATTGTGTTTTTTGATACCTGGTCTGTCTTCCTGTTCTAAAGTAGATAAAGATTTACCCATCTGCATTGTTTCACCAAAGATAAATACTATATTTTGTATCCTCTGTTAAGAAGGGAACCTTTCTTTTTTGAGATCAGAGCTGAAAATATATTAAACAGTGGGTATATATAAAAGTGTCTATAAGTATTTATCAATGTTATTTACTTATTTGC
Organism: Canis lupus dingo; assembly: GCF_003254725.2. Lineage (NCBI taxonomy): Eukaryota > Metazoa > Chordata > Mammalia > Carnivora > Canidae > Canis > Canis lupus. The sequence continues at coordinate 28,912,056 of NC_064276.1, forward strand.
TCTATCTGGTAATAATCCTGTTAATATTTCCTTTTGGCTGCATGATCTCAATGTTTGGATCTTAAGTTTTCTCCTATTTAAATACTGCATGCCCCCTGAATTGTAAAATATGCAATTTGCCATAACATAACAAGCTTGACTTTTGATTTTACCAGAGTTAAATATGGAGTGTCTGCATTAGTGATAGAGGGTAGGGAGTACAGATAGGCGGGAGGTTGGAAAACTCAAATTTTAGAATTCTATGAAAAATGTCCTTACTTGGAATTTATTAATCAGTAATCAGTTATGGAGTGATATAATGCTTACTGTAAGTGTTGAAGATATTTAATTAGGTATATCATCAGAAGAATAAAACTTGAGATAAATTCGTTTACTGAGTAATTATGCCAGAGATAATAAAATCTGATAGGGAAGGATTTAAGAGAGTCATCAAAATTGTTCTATATTGACTTAAACTGAAGGCTGAGAAATAGCCATGGATGCTGCTACCATTCTTAATAATAGAACTCTAATGGGTTACTGTTCACAAGGGTCACAAAAAACACTATTTATTACTTGAATAATGTCTAATTACATTTGCTTAATCAACAATGAGGAACATTAATGTTGGACTAAAAATAACCACCATCCCCCTATTTCTGTTCATAATGTGGGACCTGTGGAAAAAATAACTTAAGATTTATTAATCTTTTATGTCATGGAAGTTTTGATCTAATCAAATTATAGTGTTTAATGATAAACAACAGTATTAAAGAGGCTGTACCACATACTAAGTTTCTTTCTCTATATATTTTTGCTAAAATAGTTTTTTTAATCATGTTGTGTGGATATTGAATTTTTATTAAGCAATTCTTTTGCTAACACAGGAATAACCCTATGGGCATTTTTTCTTTAATTTGTGAAGATGGTGAATTATATTAGTCAGTTTTCTAATATTAAGATAACACTGCAACCTGGAAAATTTTCAAATGGTTTGCTAAAATCTTATTATGTATGCTGGGTTAGTTTGCTTATTTTTTTAATTTTTATTTATTTATGATAGTCACAGAGAGAGAGAGAGAGAGGCAGAGACACAGGCAGAGGGAGAAACAGGCTCCATGCCAGGAGCCTGACGTGGGATTCGATCCCGGGTTTCCAGGATCGCGCCCTGGGCCAAAGGCAGGCGCTAAACCGCTGCACCACCCAGGGATCCCCAGTTTGCTTATTTTTAAAGGATATTTATATATTGGTATTTTATCAGAAATAGATACTTTTCTCCCAGAATTTTTTCTCCCTTTCTTCCTATTACATACAGAAACCACTCTGTGCTGCTGTCCCCACATTATGCCTAATCTGATGTAGTTTTAATGTTCACTTGGTGACTTAGCTACAAGATAGTATATATCAGCCTTTTTCGAGTTTAGAAGTCATCCGGAGAGGGATCCCTGGGTGGCGCAGCGGTTTAGCGCCTGCCTTTGGCCCAGGGCACGATCCTGGAGACCCGGGATCGAATCCCACGTCGGGCTCCCGGTGCATGGAGCCTGCTTCTCCCTCTCTGCCTGTGTCTCTGCCTCTCTCTCTCTCTCTCTTTCTCTGTGACTATCATAAATAAATAAAAATTAAAAAAAAAAAAAAAGTCATCCGGAGAATTTTAACCAAATGATTTGTTCATTTTTCATGACCCATTCTTAAAAGGAAGCTGCTTAATATATGCTCTATCTATATTTTCTTTCCTGTGAACTGGGATAGGAATATGGATGAAGAATATGGATGTGATGCCATTAAACCAAGTTTATCCATACTTATGAAATCAATACGACATGGCGGAGTCTGAGTCCCTGTATCATCTTGTAGGAAAGAGCCTCCAAGCAACCACTAATTCTCCATCCACTGCTATATGGTTACATGAGAGAGAATGAAATTCTGTCTTGATGATACTGCATTTCTGAGTTCTTTTATTACAATAGCTTAGTCTGTTTCTTAATATATATGTTATGACAATATTAATTCATAATTTACTCTTCCTACTGGGCATTCCTGATTTAGTATCAAGGTTTATAGTAATCTCATAAAATACAGACATTTTACCATCATTTGTACCCTCCTCAAGAGTTTAGTTTTAAGATTGATGTTACTTGAATATTTGCATTCATTCACCTTTAAATCTTGCTGGGACTAATATTGTAGAAGTATTTTTGATTATTTATTCATTTGGTTGCTCATTCATTATATTTAATGCTTATGTAATTATTAAGTATTATTCTTATTTTGATGCTGTTTTAATATCCTAGGAATTTCTAGGGTGAGTTTTCAACTGAATTACATAATCTCTTGCAATATCAGCACATATATAACAGTATTTTTCCTAATATTCAATTTTTTATTCTTCCCTTTTGAAGATTAATGTTGGAGATTTTTCAGATTTTTTCAAAACTTGTGACATTTCCCTTTAGTCCTCTTTACTGTGTGTATTTTTTCTTGAATTAGCTTCTGTTCTTGTTTCTTTGCCTATTTTCTTATTTTCTTAAATAGGATTCTTGGTATTATTTTGAACAATTCATCATTGTTAATATAAGCACATCGAATTATTAATGTCAATCCATTTACCACTTTAGTTGAATCCAACAGCTTTTAAGACCTCACATTAATATTCTTTCTTTTACACATGATAGTTTAGGACTTTGAGTTTACATTTTCAAAAGTATGGAGTATGTTTAGCTATTTTTTGATAATTAATTTCTAATTTAATTATATTGTGATCAGACAGTGTAGTATGTATGAGACAATTTTTGAAATTTATTTTTTCATAGCATCCAACCAATTTGCATAAATTTTACATTTGTGATTGAAATAGTATGTTTCTTCCATTATGGAAACAATTCTCTACACATGTTCGACAAATCAGGTTTGTTAAATATTCTCTTTAAATGTTAATTGTCTTTGCTTGATCTGTTATTTACTGAGAGATGTATATTAAAAGTTTTCTATTTCTTATTGGAGTTCTCTCACTTTTTGTGATACGTATTTTTAGCCTCTTTTACAATGGAAAGGATACTTGTACTGTTATGTATCTGCTCAATATTATTTGGTGTTGAGAAGTAAATAACTGCTTAGGGCTTGTACCTACGTGTGTATTCCTGTGAAATTGAACGTTTTACAGTTCTTTAGTAACCCTGCTTTTCTCTAGTAATGATTCAGGAATATTTTGTCTGAAATCATTATAGTTACATCAGCATTATATTGCTTAGTATTTGCAAAGTGTGTCTTCTTTTTTCTTCTAAGATTTCATTTTTAAGAAATCTCTACACCCAGTGTGGGCTGAAACTCAAAACCCTGCGATCAGGAGTTGTACACTCTACTGACTGAGCCAGCCATGCACGCCTGCAAAGTGTATCTTTAATAAATGTCTTTATTTTCAACCTTTCTGGATCCTTACACCTTAGCAATGTCTCTTATAATACCATGTAACTGGAGTTTTGTAATCCATTCTGACAATTTTTGTTCCATAACTACAAATTTTAGTTCTTTATTAACATTGCTGAAAAGACTTTCTATCATCTCAGTAGGTACTATCATCTCCTAGTTTAGGTATGGGTTTATTTTTCAAACAAATGATTTCTTGTACTCTAGTAAATTTATAGGGACCTGAAAATTCTTCTGGGAGAGATGTTTTTACTGTTGATGTACCATCTTTACTCATTAAGACTACTATTTTGCTTAAGCTATCCTGACAAAATTTGTTTATTTTTAATTTTTAAAAAATATTTTATTGATTAATGGGGGATGAATACAGAGGGAGAGTAAGAGGGAGAAACAGACTTCCTACTGAGCAAGGAGCCTGATGTGAGGCTTGATCCCAGGACTCTGAAATCATAAGCCAGGCTGAAGGCAGACACTTAACTGAGTAAGCCACCCAGGCTCCCCTGACAAATTTTATTATTTCCTAGGATTAGGAAACTGTTCATAAATATTTCATATTTATTTGTCTGATTTATTTTAATCTCTCATATTTTCCTTGTCTGTAATATCATTGATGTTACTCTCTGATTTCTGATATTAGTTGTTTTTCTCTCCCTCTTTGATCAATCTTCCCATTTTGTTAGTTTAAAAAATCTGTTTCTAGCTTTCTTAATCTTGCACGTTGAATACATATTTTTATTATATATTTTTCTTTTATTATTTTTTTATTTTTTATTCTCATTTTGTTTTCCACTTTTCTCAGATGTTCAGTTTTTACATTGTTTTTATAAGTACTTCAGCTGCATTTAACACTTCATTAATAGAGCATGATGTATTTAATATAGTTTTATTTAAAATGTTCTAGTTTCTAATACTATTTATTGATTCAAGTGTTATTAAAATCATTTCTTAATTTCCAAATATATGACATATTTCTAATTGTTATTTTGTTACTTATTTTCAGCTTATATCCCCTGGGATTAGAGAATTACTTTATGTTAGTTTTGTTATTTCAAAACTTTTGAAACTTTTAAAAATATTCTTAAGGTAAATAGTTTGTCTACTTGAAAGGAGTGTTTATTCTTCCATTGAAAGTAGTGTGATTTACATGTCCAGTAGGTCAAATTTGTTCATTACATTTTGGAAATCTTTTCTATCCTTATGGATCTCAGCTATCTCTCTGCCTCTGTGCCTCTGTCTCTGTCTCTCTACATGAAGAAGCAACAATTTCTAGTATTTCATTTTATTTGATATTGACATAGCTTTCTCAGCATTTTTTATTTGTTTAAATTTGGAAGCTATACTTCCTTGTTTTATCTATCCTTTTAAGTTTTTGTAATGCACGTTTTATAATGGACTGTAATTCTTCATTAGTTCAATTTGACAATTCTTGTTTTATACCTAGATCACTTAATGCAATTGTATTTATATTAGGACTTAAATTTATCATCCAATTATGTGACTTCTAGTTTTTCTGCCTGTTCTGTGTGTCTTTTTTCTTTCCTTTCTTCTGTTCTTCTACATTCGCAATGTTATTCCATTCCATCTTTTCCTATTACTATTACTATTTTGGAAGGTACATCCATTTTTAATTCTTTTATGATTACCAATAGAATTACTATATTATTAATTGTATGTCCTAAATCTAAAATTAATTAAAACCTTAACCCTCCATATGAATATAAGGATGTCCGTGAAGTTTAGTTACCCTTCCTAAAGCACACACATTATTACTGTTTTATACAGTGTTTCTAAAGTTTCTTGTTTTTAATATCCTTACTTCTCAGATCTTACATTTGAAATACTTTACTTACATTTGAAAGTACTGAAGTACCTCAAGTAAAATATATCTTCGTGGTGAACTCTGTTTTCTTCTTTTCTTCTTTTTCTCCTTCTGTTCTTCTCTCCTTCCCATTTTCCCTTCCTTTCCCTTCCCCCTTTTCCTTTTTTCCTTTTCCCTCTTTCTTTTCTCCTTTCTCATACTTAGTTTCATCCTTACTCTTCTCATATTTGATCTAGATACATCTTTATTTTTAAAGATTTTTTTTCCTCTGGATATAGCATTCTAGATTGACAGCCATTAAAAAAATAATATTCTATACTCTTCTGTCATTGTTACTCTTAATAATTTAGCTGAATACACAATTGCCAGTCTTTTCAGGGAGTCTGGTGTCCTCCCCTCACCCAATCTAAGTACTTTTATAGTTTTCTGCTAGTCTTTGGTTTTCTGCAGTTTTGTTAGGTAGAAGCTAGACTTGACCAGTGGAAAGAGTGCCCCGAGGCAGACTCCCAGGTTCTTGAAAGGGAACATAGAGACCTGATCTGGAGGCAAGGACAGTGTTCCATAAGCCACACATTTAAAAGTGTGGGAAACACAGCATCTGACCTGTATCTTCCAAGACCTTGGGGCAGACCAATCAAGTACATGGTGGGAGCATGCCCTCTCCTCTTCCACTTCTCCAGGGTAACTCCCAGACTCATTATAATGCATTTGCATTGTGGCAGCAGTGCTCCCCCCAAGAACAATGGAGAAAGGCTGCCATGACATCTCTGGTACCCACAACTTTTTAGGATTAAAAACTCCCCACCCCAACCTGTGGAGGAGTTACCCAAATGATTAGAAACAGCTTCCATTAAAGACCACCCTACTGTGGAGGCCGAGAAAATTAAGGCCATTCCACTTTAAGTTCAGCTTTAGCACAAGTACAGCCACCCCAAACCCTTGTGAATAAGAACTAAAATTTACAGCTTAATGCCATAGAAAACCCCATATTAGAATGAGAACAGAGCTCAATGCCTTTGAAAGTCCCATATCAGAATGTAAACAGAACTTGAGAAATTCCTCCACCCCTTTTGGCAGTCCCCTAGACCAGCCCATAAATTAAGCTGAAACCCATCTCGGAGTCCAAGTCCCTGCTCCACGTCGGGTATACTTGGACCCAAGCTTGAGCTTGTAAATAAACCATCGTGTGTTTGCATCCGTGTCGGCTCCTTGGTGGTTTCTCAGATTCACAATCTTGGGCACAACACTACTACGTGTCACAGCCCTTCTCAGCCCAGAGAGATAACAAATACCCAATTTGAAAACAACCTAGGGCCAGTTCCACCTCAGAACTTGCCCACTCTCCCACCTTGTGAATACACCTTTGCTTTAGTAAACTGCTTTGTGCTTGCTACTTTCCGTCTTGCGTGGGTCACCACATAAATCTTTCCTTGGAGAATCCATAGACCACGACCTACATCCACACAATGCAGACTCTTAACTGGTTACATCTTTTGATACCTTGAGTAGGATGGTTTTGCTTTCCAGCTCAGGTCTCTCTATTTCTCCTTCAAGGACTTGGGCCTCTGCCTCAGGACATTCTTCCACTGCTTATATCTAATTTCTACTTATCAGTTCCATTATGTTTTATAGTTATCCTGTTTTATATTAAATTGATGTCTTTCATCATTTAAAAACATCAGCCAGTATATCCCCAAATAGTGCTACTCATTTGCTGATATGTTATGTTTCATTTTGGGATTTCAGTTAATTTTAAAATGAATATATTCATTCTGTTGTTTGTAACTCTTGCTGTCTCCTTTATCTTCTATCTAGTCTTCCCATTTTTTATCCCATGTAACTTTTTATCTTCACTGACATTCTCTTACCTGTCTAGTCTGTTTTTAAACATACAAATTCAGTTTATAATTATTGTTACTGTTTTTTTTCTAGAGATAGTCCACGTATTTTGTGTTACTATTGGTAGTTTCCTATTCATTCACAGTATACATTTCAAACTCAGTCTTTGCTTTTTTAAATCATACTAATAAGTCTAATCATTTATAACCTATGTTGAATGATAACAGAAGTTTTCATTTTCTTTCATTTTAATTTGCATCATTGTATGTCAGGTTATCTTTGACAACGTAGCTACTTATTTTGAAACATACCTTTAAAATAATAAGATACTCAGTTTGCATCTCTTTTATTCAGAGAATCATTTGCTTTTGGTCTATCCAACCCCATTTGTAGGACTTTTTGAGATTCTCATCTCAATTTTGGAGGGTGCTTTTTTATAGTCCCATACCTTTGAAGGCCCTATACTTTGTTTTCTAATCCCCTTGCATTGATGAGACTATCAAAATGAATTTGAAGTTGCCAAGAATGCCAAATGCACTCAAAGCAAAAGTAGTAAATGCCTCATTTAATTCCATGTTCATTTTCCTTCATTGTTGGCTAAATATTCTCTTAATATATTTCATCTTCTTAATGAAAAGTTTATTAGAATAAGCATTTCATTAAGTATTTTTACATTTTCATTATAGTTTTTTTTTCTTCTGAATAGCCTAGCTCACTATTATTGGAAACAAGAAATTCTTTAGCATCTTTACTGTTGACATATTCTTCTATTTATTGCCCTCTGTAATCTTATTAAGAGTAAATATTACATTTTAAATGTCTCAATTTTAGGGGGAAGCAGTTTATGTGTTCATATAAAGGACCTTATTTGATTCCTTATATATATATATTTTAATATATATATATTAAAATTTTGTTTTTTTACATCTTAAGACCCCAAATTTCAATGTTATAAACCACATTAAAATTTACTTTTTTTTAAAGAGAAAAAATCCGGTTATTGGTAGTATAGAGCTGTTATAATGCCAATGATATCAGGACAAGCTTTTTTCTTCCATTTGATGTTCTCTATAACCACATAATATTTATTCAGAGAATCAGGATAATAGGAAGGTTTATAGAACTCCTGCCATCATGTGGGCTTATTAGAAATAAAGCATAACAGACATGGGAAGAGTAAAATGGCAGTATTTGTCTCTGTTCCTATACTCTTCATGAAAGTTCATCCCATAAGAGCTAGATTGAATTAGTCACTGTGTCACATGGCCTGTAGCAACTGTGAGGGGTATCAGAAAACAGTCATTAACGGAGTTCATTGTCATCCTCAGTAATATAGGGCTTCTGTTAGAAAAGAGGAAAGGAGGACTAGATGTCAGATAGGTGACTGGGCTTCTCTGCTGCCAGTAGTCTAATAAAAAGTTTCTGCTTTCCTTAAATTGATCTTAGGTGTGGAGAAAAGACTTCACCATTTTGAAATATATTGTTTATTTATACTTGTTATATAAAATATTTTGAACTCCTGTTTATAGAATAAGTTTATGAATAAGAGACACATGTCAATAATTTTTCTAAGTGAACAAATTTCCCACTACCGACTGCACACATGCACTATTGATTACAGATTAAATAATTGCAAAGTTTGAAAATGATATTTAAGATGAAAATCTTATAACCAATTGAGTTCCAATTTGAAATGCTTGGCTGCTTTGGCTGGTAATCAGTAAAACTTAAAATTTCATTAGAAACAAATCAGATGCTTCACCTCTGCATTATTCTGATCTGAAACCTTTCTTTTCCATTAATGATAATATTTCCAAATGCATCATGGAGTCCTGACAATTTAAAAGGCATTACGTGAGAAAACATCATTCTGCAACTGAAAAAGCATAATTGTTATCTTGACTGTGGTGACATTCTCATCAATGAGGTAATGGTCTGAGTCACCAAAATGTTGCTCTTCCTATTTGTATCATTTGCTTTCTTAAAAAAAGATAAATAAATCGATGAGAAACATCTTAAAAGTATTATCAGTCTCCTTAACTCTTCTATATTTGTTTTTGATCTAGTAATGCATCTTAATTGAACATTAAGAGAGGTATAAAAAATTAAATCCACTCTGATTGCAACTCTGAGAAAATAATAAACATTCTGGCAGAACTGATGTAATCTTTTAATGAAGTCATGTTTTCTTTTTGGAAAATGTTTTTCCTTTATTTTATTTACCCAAGTTTTATTGAGATATAATTGACATATAACATTGTATAAGCTTAAGGTGTGTCTTCATTGTGGAATGTGTACGACTCTGTTCAGTTAACATCATCACCTTATATTTTAACGAATATTTTTTCTCTAGTGATAAGGACTTTTAAGATCTACTCTTCCAGGAACTTTTCAAATATGCAATATAGTATTGTTAACTATAGTTACTATGCTGTACTTTATATCCCTAGAACTTATTTATTTTCTAAGTGGAAGTTTGTAAATTCTGACCCCCTTTACCCATTTTGCCCATTTCCCACCCCCCACCTTTGGCAATCACCAATCTATTCTCTTTATCTGAGTGTTTTTTTTTTTTTTTTAAGATTTCACATATAAGTGGAATCATAACAGTATTTGTGTTTGTCTGACTTATTTCACTTAGCACAGTGCCCTAAGGTTTCATCCATGTCACAGATGGTGGCATTTTCTTTTTTATGGTTGACTAATATTTCATTATGTGGTAGGTGTGTATCTGTGTGTGTGACACATATATCACATTTTCCATTATCCATTCATCCAAACATCCATTGTTTATATGTCTTTGGATATATACCTAGAAGTCGAATTGCTAGATCATATGTAAATTTCTGATTATTTGAGGAACTTCCATACTGACTATGTAGTGATTGCCACTGATTTACATTCCCACCAACAGTGTCCAAGGTTCTCTTTTCTCCACATCCTCACCAATACTTGTTATCTCTTACCTTTTTGATAATAGCTATCCTAACAGGTATTAGTTAATTTCTCTTTGTTGTTTTTATTTGCATTTCCCTGATAATTAATGATCTTGTACACCTTTTCATACCTGTTGATCATTTTAATATCTTTCAAAATTTTCTATTCAGGTTCTTTGTCCATTTGTTAATTGGAACATTTGGAGGTTTTTTTTTTTTTTGCCATTGAATTGTTTAAGTTCCTTATATGTTTTGTATATTAACCCCTTTTCAGATATGTGGTTTGCAAATATTTCCTCCTCTTCTATAGATTGCATGCTTATGTTTTTTTAATTCTTTTGTTGTGCTGAGAAGTCATGTTTTCTATGTGGGGTAAATCTAAGACCCATTAAGACTCCCCTGCAGTAAAAACAATAACACAGTTGTGGTTGCAATTTCTAAGCCATCAGTTACTCATTGAAAATATGCCATCAGTTATTGATAACTCATTGAAAATTATAAAATAAATAACTTAACAACAGATGACATTAGGAAATAATCAAACATGTATTTGTAAGAGGCCAAACTAAAATCAGGAGAAACATAGGTATACATTCAAGAAGCTGCAAGATATGATAAAGCAATGAGAGAGCTCTAAAGCAGAGTTTGAATGCCGTATCAATTTTCACTAGAGCATCTGAGGAGTTATACCTTGCTTTAGACTTGAGATCTTTTTTTTTTTTTTAAGATTTTATTTATTCATGAGAGATACACACAGAGAGAGAGGCAGAGACATAGGCAGAGGGAGAAGCAGGCTCCATGCAGGGAGCCTGATGTGGGACTCGATCCTGGGACTCCGGGATCACACTCTGAGCCAAAGGCAGATGCTGAACTGCTGAGCCATCCAGGCATCCCGTGGACTTGAGATCTTGAAGAAAACTGTTGGAGAAGACACATTAGTGATTCAGAGCACCTGGGTAACTCAAAATTATGTTTTCAAAAAATATGTCTTTATTCTTTTGTATTTATCAGGGTCACCTAAGGACCTAGTTATTCTGATAACTATAAAGTCTTATTTCTCCCTGGTTTTATTTACTAGGTCACACCCTTTAAAATATAAAATAAACCCCCCATGGAAGCTTTAGCTTTTTTCTTCAG